>NC_134353.1:56016517-56076517 GCF_048569485.1 Anomaloglossus baeobatrachus | reverse complement strand
ACTTTAAAATAAAAAAAAAAAAATAGTTGATACTTTCCAACCCTGGTAAGTCCATTATCCTAAAAAAAAAAAAAAAAAAGTAAAAAGTTTGCCCTATCAAAGAAAACATTAAAATTCTGGTTAAGGTGCTCTGATAGTGGTCCTCCTAAATCCTCATATTGATCCAGTAGAAGGCTGGACCCAGTATATTTATCTAATAGCCAATAGAATAAACAATTTAAGATGACAATCGATGATATTATCAGCTTCGAAAACATTTGCTTTCAATGTCTTTTTTTTTTTTTTTAGCATTTTTGGAATTTTTTCTTAAGTCTTTCATAGATTTTGTTTTCGTTCCTGAAGTGGAGAGATGGGGCCAGCTGCACTTATAGTGAACAGGTGTGAAAGACAGCTAAGCATTCAGCAATTGTGACCCTTTTCCATCGGTATGAGGGTGGTCATACCTCAGCTGTGAAAACACTGGAAAAAAAGCACAGTGATATGTAAAAAAAAGTGGATAGTATATCCCTATGTACTAAAAAATATCCAATAACGCAGACCAGGCTGAATGACATACGGTTGCCCCTCCTTCTTGAACATCTATCAAGGGAAGCTCACATGTACAAGCATGACCAAAAGTTAACGTTGCACATCCCAAAACACAAAGTCAGCTGTTCAAGGTGAATTGTTTAGTCATTTCTGTCTGGAAGTGAGGAACCTGCTTGGAGATCATCTTGAATTACATAAACTGAAGGGAAGAAGAATTCAATAGCTCTTTATTTTATGTCGGTCTTCTATAGATAGTTAAGTTGGCGCCTCTTGTAGAGCGAAAGTCCAGAATTGAGACTACAAGTGGTTGAGGAGATATCTCTCAGATGGTAGTGGTATCTACTGTAAGTAATGGACTGTGGAAACAGATGGTTGAGGAGATAACTCTGAAATGGAGGTGACACTTAAGGATTGGACTTTGGCTACAGGTGATTGAGAAGGTATCTCTGAGATGGCAGTGGCACCCAAGTACTCGACTGTGAAAACAGATGGTTAAAAAGATAACTCTGAGATGGAGGTAGCACCTAATTATTTGACTTTGGCTATAGGTGATTGAGGAGATAACTCTGAGATGGAGGTGGCACCTAAAGATGTGGACTTTTGCTACTGGTGATTGCGATGGTATCTCTGAGCTTCTGGTGAAATCTCAGTATGGCACTGTAGCTTAGCTACAGATTGTTAAGAAGGTATCGCTAAGATGGTGGTGGCACCTAAGTACTGGACTTTAACTACAGGTAGTTGATGAGATATCTCTGAGATATGGTGGTACCTAAGTAGTGGACTTTAGCTACAGGTAGTTGATGAGATATCTCTGAGATGTGGTGGCACCTAAGTACTGGACTTTTGCTACAGGTAGCTGAGAAGGTATCTTTGAAATGGTGGTGGTACATAAGTACTGGACTGTGAAAAAAGATGGTTGAAGAGATAACACTGAGATGGAGGTAGCACCTAAGTATTGGACTTTGGCTACAGGTGCAGAAGTGCAGCTGCAGATTTTTGAGGAGGTATCCCTGAGATGGTGGTGAAACTTAAGCAGGGAACGATAGCTACTAGTGGTTTAGGAGGCCACTTCGAGATGGTGATGGCAATTAAGTATTTGACTTTGGCTACAGGTGATTGCGGAGGTATCTCTGAGTTTCTGGTGAAATCTCAGTACGGCACTGTAGCTTAGCTACAGATTGTTGAGGAGGTATCTCTAAGATGGTGGTGGCACCTAAGTACTGGACTTTAGCTACAGGTAGTTGATCAGAATTCTCTGAGATGTGGTGGCACATAAGTACTAGACTTTGGCTACAGGTAGCTGAGATGATATCTGAAATGGTGGTGGTAAATAAGTACTGGACTGTGGAAACAGATGGTTGAGGAGAGAACGCTGAGATGGAGGTGGCACCAGGGGTAGATGATCGAGGAAAATACTTTGAGACTGTGGTGATTCCTTTGTAGAGAGTTCTGGCTATAAGTGATCGAGGAGGTCATTTTGAGATGCTGATGGTGCCTTTGTAAGGACTTGTATTTTGAGATGGTGATGCCACCTGCATACAAGATAGAGCGTTGGGAAAAAGCAAAAACTAAACAATAAAAACCATGCTTTCTTCCACCAAGTGACCGGAAAGGACTCCTAACTTTTCACATGACGTAGGAGTGTTGGGAGTATACTGTGATTAATTGGCTTGTGTACAGCTCTCAACCATGTAAAAACATATAAGGAAAGAGCCAACCAATGGAATGTGCTGCATAAGATAAAGCCCACAGCTTGTACTGTTTCCACAGCTGGGTTCCTCTCGACTCCTCCACAGGAAGACCTCCTAGGAACTGTGTTATGACCCTAGAGGTCCTGCTCAATCACGGCCCCTCATTATTGTGCAGTAATGTGAAGGGGATAGCATCCCACATGTTGACGTTATTACCTCATTATACTGGGGACCTTCTCTAGTGGCTAAAGTGATTTTCCTGGATCTCACGCTGGCAAGTCAGTGAAGGACAACTGCATCAATTACGAAGATGTCATCCTTCAACTTGGCTGCCTAGGAGCTGTAAAGCAAATCACCTCTTACCGAAACAAGTCCTTAAGGCTCTATTGCTTGTATGTAGCTCTAGACTTTATATGTTTGGCACTGTAAAAATGTTGGTGTGCCGTAAAGATGGACTTGTAAAAGCTAAAATCTGTAGATTAGGAATGCCCTAAACTAAAATTCAGGTGTCCATCATTACCCCCTATCATAACATTTCTCACCAGTTTCCCCTTTGAAGGCTCTAATTTGTATTTGTCTCTGAGCTTGTGGGTGGAATGAGGTCTTCCATACACACTGCACAGAGACATGAGGGTTTCCTGCTTTCCTGTCTCTCTGTAAACATTTGTAGCACATAGTACCAGTGTCATGATGACGGGGAACCGGGGCTCCTAAGTTTAGCCTCAAGCTAGGGGGCCCTATGCTTTCCCTAATCTCAGGGATACTCCTGATGGTGGAGATGCCTGAGTCTTATTCCTGGTCCTGCTCCTGACCAATCCTGATCTGATTCCCGCTTCCCCCTTCCCCCAGGGAGGGACGGGATAGGAGTGTGTTTAAACCCACAGATAAAGACAGACAGGGGAAAACCAAAACGCTGTCACACAGTACGCACACACAAAGGTAAAGACAATAAGAGATTCAGGAGGAAAAACAAGAGCAAAACAACAGGGGGTAAACTCCACAATCGCACCAAGCAATAAGCACAACGTTCACCAGAGAGTCTGGAAAACCACACCACACAGACCAACATAAAATAAACTATAGCTGGCATGGGTAGAAGGATTCAACCAGCATAAATAGGAGGGGAGCAGATGTGATTGGTCACCCTACAACATGTGACTAAAGGAACAACGAGACTAGCTGAGACTACCTCTTGCTAGCCTGCCTATGAATCAGCAAACAGCATCTGGACGACCAAGTCTGCCTGTGTTGATCCAAGACACTAGAGAAACCATCAGAGTGTCAAAATCAGCACTCTGAACAGAGTCCAATGCTGCCATGACAGGCAGAAAAGTTTGTGCGAAACTCCGTGTGACCGCCGGTAGTTTCTTCAGTGCCTCAAATGAGACTCACCGATTAAAGTCTATGATAGCACAAAAAAGAATTGAATTCCATTTGGAGCCACAATACAGCATCCGATTTTTACGCACACACCAATTCTTTAACAAAGGAAACTGTATTTAGTCTTGTAAATGTTTATTAATCGCTGACGAATAAATATGGATTACAGACGGATGACAAATGAGAAGAAGAAATTGAGTTTCCTGGATGAAACGCGGATGATTTTGTGTGAACCTACTGTTTGAAGCAGCAGCTCGGAGGGCTACAGTACTGAGCAGTCTGGCTGTGAATCCAACACTTGGGTGAGATGATACACTTACTAGAAAGCATAATCATCTGTGTCTCTCCCCCTCCTTCTGATACAATTAATCTATGCACTATACCAGATGCTTGTGTGAATCTACCGTTAGAAGCAGCAGTTCAGAGGGCTACAGTACTGAGCAGTCTAGCTGTGAATCCAACACTTGGTTATGCTTTCTAGTAAGTGTTTCATCTCACCCAAGTGTTGGATTCACAGCTAGACTGCACAGTACTGAAGCCCTCCGAGCTGCTGCTCTAACGGTAGCATCTGGGTATAGCGCATGGATCAATTGTAGCAGAAGGAGGGGAAGAGACACAGATGATTATGCTTTCTAGTAAGTGTTTCATCTCACCCATCTGTGTCTCTCCCCCTCCTTCTGCTACAATTGATCCATGCGGTATACCAGATGCTTGTGTGAACCTACCATTAGAAGCAGCAGCTCAGAGCGCTACAGTACTGAGCAGTCTAGCTGTGAATCCAACACTTGAGTGAGATGAAACACTTACTAGAAAGCATAATCATCTGTGTCTCTCCCCCTCCTTCTGATACAATTAATCTATGCACTATACCAGATGCTTGTGTGAATCTACCGTTAGAAGCAGCAGTTCAGAGGGCTACAGTACTGAGCAGTCTAGCTGTGAATCCAACACTTGGTTATGCTTTCTAGTAAGTGTTTCATCTCACCCAAGTGTTGGATTCACAGCTAGACTGCACAGTACTGAAGCCCTCCGAGCTGCTGCTCTAACGGTAGGTTCACACAAGAATCTGGGTATAGCGCATGGATCAATTGTAGCAGAAGGAGGGGAAGAGACACAGATGGCTATGCTTTCTAGTAAGTGTTTCATCTCACCCATCTGTGTCTCTCTCCCCCTCCTTCTGCTACAATTGATCCATGCGCTAACCTACCGTTAGAAGCAGCAGCTCGGAGGCCTACAGTACTGAGCAGTCTACCTGTGAATCCAACACTTGGGTGAGATGAAACACTTACTAGAAAGCATAACCATCTGTGTCTCTCCCCCTCTTTCTCCTAAAATTGATCTATGTGCTATTCCAGATGCTTTTGTGAACCTAACATTAGAAGCAGCAGCTCGGAGGGCTACAGTACTGAGCAGTCTGGCTGTGAATCCAACACTTGGGTGAGATGAAACACTTACTCGAAAGCATAACCATCTGTGCCTCTCCCCCTCTTTCTGCTACAATTGATCTATACGCTATACCAGATGCTTGTGTGAATCTACCGTTAGAAGCAGCAGCTCGGAGGGCTACAGTACTGAGCAGTCTACCTGTGAATCCAACACTTGGGTGAGATGAAACCCTTACTAGAAAGCTAACTGTCTTTTTTTTCCTCCTTCTGCTACAATTGATCTATGCGCAAAAGACAACTTTTTTAAGATGGAGCGGAGTATTATTTTTCACACATATCCTAAAAACAGTACTGGTCTAGTTACAATATATGGATTTATTTTATTTTTTTTTTTACCATAATGGGGCCAGTGCAGGCAAAACACACCTGGATAGGCAAAGAAGAACATGACAAAGTTATTTTCTTGGTAGATTTTCATCGCAGCCCTCCAGTTGGTAAGTGGCCCTGAACGGACGGCAATTAAACATGGCAGTGGCATGGCGGCACAACTTCGGAAATAACAGTGAATACACAACATTATGCTTTGTGTTGAAATATTCAGTTGTGGCAATAAATCAACCTGAGTCACCTGCCTTAAAACCGCGTTGGCGCAGACCACGCTGAATCCACTATTCTTTTCTCCCCCTCCACCCGTCTATGCCGTAAGCGGGGGCCTGCCAAATGCTCGCTGACGGTCTAAAGGCCATATTCAGTCTCCGAATATTGTTTGAATGAATCTGTCATCGCAGCCCTGTTGTACCTGTCATTACACACCGATTCCCACCTCCGAGAGAAGCGAGCAGCCAGTTCAATCTTACTAAGCAGCTTCTTTTACCGACAATCACACAAGGTCAGGGGCTTTGGCTCGGTAGTTAAAAGTCAAACAAGGACCTTCTCTGTCTCGACTGCCAATTCTCTTCCCCCCCAAGCATCCATTAAGTATCCATTTATCTGCTTGATTGAAAAAAAGCTCCTTTTAAAGCCAATAATTCAGGTATCATTCTATTCAAAAACCGGAATTACCTCTAGAGAGAGTTTCGTCTTTTATGTGGCTATTGTGAACTGCAGCCACTAAGCGGTACTGTCCAGAATTTGGCTCCTTCTTAAATCTTTCAGAAAAAAAAGGTAATGGCTGACTAGGGTCTGAATAGTTTGCCTCCCCCTTCCTTCTCCTTTATTTCAGGTTGGAACACTTGACCGTCTCTTGGGCAATCGGTGGCAGTAACCTCTGAGTGTGCGGCAATGGGAGCATTTTTCGAAAACTTTTCCAAGTAACCAAAAATTAACTACTTGTCCGCTCATTCCTGCTCCATGTCATGGAGGGAATAATCAAGTATCGGGATGGATGAAATAAAGAAAATCTGTCAGGTCTATAGGCAGTCATTGGCTTTGGAATTTTGGGGTCGAAGTTATTTATATCGGTCTGCCACCGGAGCACAGACAGTGAGGCACGGATAGTCCGCAGGCATGCAGACCCAAACATGTACATCCATGAGGCTGTTGAGTTTAGGTGAGGAGACTGTGAGGCTGCCTAGATTTAACCAAAAATTGACTACTTGTCCACTCATTGATCCACCATGTCATGGAGGGAATAATCAAGTATTGGGATGGATGAAACAATGGAGACAATCTGTCAGCTCTATAGATAGTCATTAGTCACACCGGGTTTGAGTTGGAGTTGTGGATTCGAAGCTATATTTATCAGTCTAATGCCCAAACATGTACGTCCATGAGGCTGTTGAGTTTAGGTGAGGAGAATGTGAGGCTGCCTAGATTGTGTCAGACTATCGGATGTAACCAAAAATTGACTACTTGTCCACTCACTGATCCACCATGTCATGGAGGGAATAATCAAGTATTGGGATGGATGAAATAATGGAGACAATCTGTCAGCTCTATAGTCACTAGTCACACCGGGTTGTGGAGTTGGAGTTGTGGATTCGAAGCTATATTTATCAGTCTAATGCCACATTCACCCCTCAGTGTGCCACCGGAGCACAGACCATGAGGCATGGATTGTCTGCACACATGCAGACCCAAACATGTACGTCCATGGGGCTGTTGAGTTTAGGTAAGGAGAACGTGAGGCTGACTAGATTGTGTCAGGAGACTATCAGATGTAACCAAAAATTGACTACTTGTCCACTCATTGATCCACTATGTCATGGAGGGAATAATCAAGTATCGGGATGGATGAAGTAATGGAGACAATCTGTCAGCTCTATAGGTAGTCACTAGTCATACCGGGTTGTGGAGTTGGAGTTGTGGATTCGAAGCTATATTTATCAGTCTAATGCCACATTCACACCTCGGTGTGCCACCGGAGCACAGACCGTGAGGCATGGATTGTACGCACACATGCAGACCCAAACATGTACGTCCATGGGGCTGTCGAGTTTAGGTGAGGAGACTGTGAGGCTGCCTAGATTGTGTCACACTATCGGATGTAACCAAAAATTGACTATTTGTTCACTCACTGATCCACCATGTCATGGAGGGAATAATCAAGTATTGGGATGGATGAAATAAAGAAAATCTGTCAGGTCTATAGGCAGTCATTGGCTTTGGAATTGTGGAGTTGGAGTTATTTATATCGGTGTGCCACCGGAGCACAGGCCGTGAGGCACGGATTGTCCGCACACATGCAGACCCAAACATGTACATCCATGAGGTTGTTGAGTTTAGGTGAGGAAAATGTGAGGCTGCCTAGATTGTGTCAGGAGACTATCAGATGTAACCAAAAATTGACTACTTGTCCACTCATTGATCCACCATGTCATGGAGGGAATAATCAAGTATTGGGATGGATGAAACAATGGAGACAATCTGTCAACTCTATAGGTAGTCACTAGTCATAACAGGTTGTGGAGTTGGAGTTGTGGATTCGAAGCTATATTTATCAGTCTAATGCCACATTCACACCTCGGTGTGCCACCGGAGCACGGACCGTGAGGCACAGATTGTCCGCAGACATGCAGACTCAAACATAACTGCCTCATGTATGTCCATGAGGCTGTCGAGTTTAGGTCAGGAGAATGTGAGGCTGCCAAGATTGGGTTAGGAGACAGTCCGTGCATCATCGTCCATGCTCAGACCTTGACACAAAAAAGTTTGAAGGCGGCATAGACACGGACTATCCGCAGACATGCATACCCAAACATGACAGCCAAATTTGGCTGGGTAAGAGGATCGAAAAAAATCTAATTTTTGATTAATACCCATGGGTTTGGGAGCTATGTGGCTTCTGGTGTCCCGATAGTCGGTCAGGATGATCTTCCTGTCCATGTTGGATACCATCGCGGTTCTAGCTGCTCCTGTCTGGGAACCTGGGGAATGGAGAGCGGTCCTGAGCACACGGGGCGGGAGAGAAGTGCAACCTACTCACATAGAGATAAGCCCTGGCATGACAGCCTCATGTATGTCTTTGAGGCTGTCCAGTTTAGCTCATGATAATATGAGGCTGCCAAGATTTTGGCAGAAGTCTCTTGGACAGGTCGTGCATCATGGTTCGTGCTCAGACCGTGTGAAGGTGGTCCTCTATTAAAAAAAACAGCAATGTCGTTTATTAGTGTAAGTTTATTACTATTAGCCATTTAGTAAGGATTCGGGAGTACAGGACAATACAAGTGATAAAGTCAGAACCTTGGCTTATCAACAATACAGCCAAGATTGTATGGATTACTGTGAAGTTTGGTAAACGTAATACCTCAAACGTGTCCAATAATCCAAAAGAAATCCAGCTTAATAAACTTGTCCTCTCCTTTAATCATTAAAGTTCTTCCAGTAACACCATTGCCCAAGTTTCAGTAGTTAATTATCCACGCATTTCGGATGTCGCAGCAGTCATGACTAAGGATGCTGCGACATCCAAAACGCGTGGATAATTAACTACTGAAACTTAGGCAATGGTGTTACTGGAAGAATTTCAATGATTAAAGGAGAGGGCAAGTTTGTGAAGCTCGAGTTCTTTTGGATTATTGTACACGTCATGGCTGGAGAGTCTCCGTGCTACAAACTATCTTCTAGTGATACCAACGGTGAGCTGGACTTTTCTTTGGTAATACCCCGAACCCTAGGCAAGTGAGAGAGGTAAGGAGCTTAAGGCTTTAGAAACCCCAAAGCTTATGGCCAAAGGTTCTCGTTGCCCAATTGCCCCACCGCTACTTAACTATTTGACTCTATGTTACAAGCAATGACTAGATATAGTACATGGCAGCATCACTTAGTACAATTTTTCAAAAATTGGTCCATTACATAGAATCTCACCATCACATCCTTCCCTTTGAAAACCCATACTGTAAAAGAAACTATGAATGCAAAGATATACTAATATGAGATACATTTTGTGCAGCACGTTGGCTCAGTGGTTAGCACTGTACGGTGGTCCATGGTTCAGTGGTTTGTACTGTTCCTTTGAAGCACTCGGGTCTTGGGTTCAAATCCCACCAAGGACAACATCTGCAAGGAGTTTGTATGTTCTCCCCGTGTTTCTGTGGGTTTCCTCCGGGGTTCTCCGGTTTCCTTCCACACTCCAAAGACACAATGATAGTGCATTTAGATTGAGAATCCCAATGGGGCTAGTGATGATGATGTCTGTAAAGCGCTATGGAATATGATGGCGCTATATATTACTTGGCGCTACAAGATTTCTCCCGTGCATCCCCCATACTCTGGAACGCTCTACCTCAGCACATCAGACTTTCCCCTACCGTGGAAAGCTTCAAGAGGAACCTCAAGACCGACCTCTTCCAACAAGCCTACAACCTACAATAACCCTCAGTCCAGTAGACCACTGCGCAACCAGCTCTGTCCTCACCTATTGTACCATCACCCATTCCCTGTAGACTGTGAGCCCTCGCGGGCAGGGTCCTCTCTCCTCCTGTAGACTGAGCCCTCGCGGGCAGGGTCCTCTCTCCTCCTATACCAGTCTGTTTTGTACTGTTAATGATTGTTGTACGTATACCCTCTGTCACTTGTAAAGCGCCATGGAATAAATGGCGCTATAATAATAAATAATAATAATAATAATATATATGTAAACAAGTAAATAATCATGGTCGCTCCTGTTTGACCTATGTATCTCGTTATGTAAGTAATTGGTCTTTATTTAACTTAATCTCCCATTAAAATGTCCTGACACTGGGACATAATCGGGAGAGAAAGAGTCAGAGGATGTCAGCTGAGGCCCGGTAATCTGTGCACAGAATGATTTTTTGTAGTCTGTGTGTCTGACATGTCTAGTGACCTTGCTTGTGTCGGGGAAAGCACTGTTATCTAATGACAAAGCACGAGACACTTGTGTCTCAGGAGAACAGGAAAATTTCACAGGGCGCTGAATAATTAGATACGGAGCAAGTCACAGAGATTGGAACAGGCTGAAACATTCTCCTAAAGAAAATGACTGAAGGGAACAATTGAAACAATAGAAAGTGTATAACAATGGATCTGGGTCAAACCAACCAGTGGCCCGTGGACCAGGTGCAACTCTTCCAACTTTAGTAGAAGTCAGGTGGAAAATAAATCTGGACAAGAAAACTAGTCATGGTTGCAAAGGTCATCAATCAGGTTGAAATGTACTTCATAATAAAAACTAGATATGGGAAGGGTGTGATTCCAACTTTCTAGATCCTCTCCCAAGGTCATACCAGGGAATGACTAGTAATGTGCGAACACAGCTGCCACTTATTACGTGAATGCTGTGGTTTGAGGGGACACTTGCCAACTCTACCGACATGTATGGAAGGTTTCTGAAAGGTTAAATCTCTAAGACTCCAGGAAGAGTTGGTCAATCTCTTAGGTGTCTCAGAATGCTCCTAGGTTCTCCAGAGATGCATCACTACCCCAAAACATTTAGACACTTGCTAACTCTACCGAAACGTATGGAAGGTGTCTGAAAAAAGAAAAGGTTAGATATCCCATTCTCAAGGAAAAGTTGGCAAATCTCTTATGTGTCTCTCGGAATGTTTGTAGGTTCTCCAGAGTTGCATCACTACCCCAAAACATTTAGACACTTGTCAACTCTACCGAAATCTATGAACGGTTTCTGAAAAAAGAAAGGATAGATCTCGCAGACTCCTGGAAAAGTTGGCAAATCTCTTAGGTGTCTCTCAGAATGCTCCTAGGTTCTCCAGAGATGCATCACTACCCCAAAACATTTAGACACTTGCCAACTCTATCGAAACGTATGGAAGGTGTCTGTAAAAAGAAAAGGTTAGATATCCCATTCTCCTGGAAAAGTTGGCAAATCTCTTAGGTGTCTCTCGGAATTTTTGTAGGTTATCCAGAGAGGCATCACTACCCCAAAACATTTAGACACTTGCCAACTCTACCGAAACGTATGGACGGTTTCTGAAAAAAGAAAGGTTTGATCTCCCAGACTCCTGAAAAAATTGGAAAATCTCTTAGGCGTCTCGGAATGCTCGTAGGCTCTCCAGAGAGGCATCACTACCCCAAAACATTTAGACGTATGTTCAGGGGAAGGTGGAGAAAGGAGAATGTTTATGGAAATAAAATTCCGGGCTCAATGTTGGTTTCAGACTCAATAATTCAGACCTTTATAGATGACTCGAGTCTTTCAATTTTTATGGGAAGACTATCCATTTGATGACCCAATTTCTAGAAGTATAGTCAGACATGTAAAACCTGTCTTGAGCTTGGGTTTCTTCACTGTCAAGACCACTCAAAACTTAGGCTCTCATGTCCTAAATTCTATATATTCCCATGTCAAATCCATAACACCGGATAGAGGGTTTTTTTTGCAGACAGGGAATGATAACACCAGCATGACCTCCATTAAGATGGTATCATACTAGAAGCTGAAAGCAGAAGCGTAACCTGCATCACCATTATGATTCACTGGATCTCGTAGACACAGGCCAGCTCCTGCATCCTCTCCACCTCTGTTCATGCCTGTGGAACCACTCTCTCATTGCACTATATCAAATTTCCCACTCTGTAGAGTAAGTGAATGGACATGGTGCTTTGCACTGTCTTTCACTAGGTTCCTTATCTCAATAAATGGGAAGCGGAGGGGTGGGGGGGAGGGGAGTGGAAAAGACACAAGGACAAATTGAAGCTACAAAGTAATATATTATTCCCAGACAGTTCAAGGAGTTTCTATGAGAACAGATGCAAAGCAAAAACCTACAGCTTGGTAAAAAAAAGTTCCCCTATGAACCTTGAGTTTTCAAAGCTAGCTAGAGTATTAGGCTGGTTTAATCTGTCTGACATTCATGGTCCAAGTACGAGCCACAATGTGGGCACCAGCCGTGAGTGTCCTGACCTGAACTCAATAGTCTCATAGACATATATGAGGCTGTTGAGTTCGGGTCAGAAGACCAGCAGCTAGCTGGCCTTAACATCCGAGGCCATACTTGGACTCTCAACACCAGATGTGTGAAACCGGCCTTGGGCTGGGTTCAGGCAGCTGTATTTCACAGCTTGTATACAGACTATAATGCCCAGACTGAAGTTTGGTCTACAAGACTATATGAGGCTATAATTTAGGGTAAGGAGTCCAAGGGTCACTACGGACATTGAGGTCGAAAACAGATCGTAAACATGGCAGTCTGAACTTACATTGATGGACAATGAAGAACAGCCATTGAGGACAAACTAGAAGGTCCCGAACAGATCAGACTAACATCAGTCAAACCCACTAATGTCAATTGGTTCTGTCAATGGTCTAACGTGTATGGGGTTCCCGGACATCTGATCATCAGGGTTAGAAGACCAGTAGCTAGCTAGCCTGGACATCTCAGGCCATACTTGGACCCTCAACACCAGATGTGTGAAATCGGCCTCGGGCTGGGTTCGGGCAGCTGTATTTCATAGCCTGTATACAGACCACAATGCCTAGACTGAAGTTCGGTTTACGAGACTATACGAGGATATAACTTAGGGTAAGGAGACCAAGGGTCACTCTGAACATTGAGGTGCAAAACAGATTGTGAAAATGGCAGTCTGAAGAACAGCCATTAAGGACAAAGTAGTAAAGTCCTAAACAGATCAGACTAAATTCAGTCAAACCCACCAATGTCAATTGGTTCTGTCAACAGCCTAATGTGTATGGGGTCCCCAGACATATGATTGCCAGGGAAAGTTAAGGATTTGGCATGTCTGACAGCACTCTTTCATAGAGAATATAGGAACACAGGAACGCTTAGTCGAACAAATGATTATGTGTGAGAGACAGCCAAGATGGCAGCCCACCGAATGATTGGACGAATCATTACTCAACTGAAGGCCATATGAGTATGGGGGGCATTACTCCATCTTTGCTACACAATCTATAGAGAAATTGCTGTCTCAGCACTTACCCTACAAGGGGTCTCATGGAAGCCCCTATGGTGAAAAATGCCATCAGAAATGTCTATGATCTATATGAAAATAACATAGCAACGGTCCAAAAAAGGTCTACACGGTCTACAATTGTCTAGATCAGTTTTTTTTCAATCCAGACCTTATAAAATCCCAGCAGGCCATGTGATTTGATTAACAAATTTCACAAAATCAATAATTAGCACAAGTATAGCTCTATGGGAAATCCTTAAGACATGATGTGATGGAATTCCATGTCTCAGATTACCTAATCAGGCTAACCTCCAATCTAAGGTTTATTTTATATACCCAGTTAGGTAATTCTGACTTAATGCGGGATAAGTCTTCTCACTTAGGTCCTCATCTCTTGGCCAGAGAGTGATTACGAACACCGTCTTTCTGTTTTTCTTGACCCGTTCTGTCTGACGCTACATAGACCTGAATGGAGGATGTGTAATACTTCTTGTTTCCTGCGGAGGTGCTGTAGGGAAACTGAATAGTTGCTGATAAGTTTACTCCTGGAGTAAAGCTGATCACTAGGGGGTCGCAATGATCACTTTCTTGTGGAAAACCTTATATTTTCGGTAACAAAGTAATTACAAGGGATCCCATACAGTAAACAACACACTAAATAGAAATTCACGCCGCGCTCTAGCAGTCGATTAGAAAGAGACCCCCTGCTGCGATAATAAGAGCCTTTCAAGATGTATGAATGTGCATAATTCATTTAGGAGACGGCACATTCTCCCTATGCCATAGACTTCTCCAGACAAGGGTTCACAAAACGAGACAGTCTTCAATGGCTGATGAAACTCATGCCAAGACCGTGTGATGTCTCGGGCTTCAAAGTTTTATAAAGGAGAGGCCACAGGTGAGGCAATGGGCTCTGGCGGGAAGAGGAACCTACTGGGAGTCCTCCAGCTGGTGCCACCGGGGAGATGAAACCTGTCCGTCTCTCGGCAGGAGAACGCACCGCCCGGGGAAGGCTGCAGCCGAGGAATCCCACCAGCCAAGTCTATGCTCCTACAAATATGCAGCCGCGTGGAGCATTATGCAGAAAGAAAGGTTTTACAGATAAAATGCGAGATAAAGGAATTTCATGGTCAGATTGATTATTTCATGGATGGACTAATGTGAGCAGTGAAAAGGCTTAATCCAGACAGAAAACCTCTCTGCAAACTCAAAACAACCATACATTGTGCAATCCACGCAGACGGGAAAAAAGGTCCACGACCAGCCTCATTAACCACTTACTCCTTACAGTATATGTGTTTATACATAGCGCCAAATCCAATACAGAGGATACACCGTGTAAGAGGAAATAGACGGATGACACTGACAGAATGATGGATGGAAGGACAGATGAAAGAAAAACAGAATGAAAGGTATTAGATATGCATGGGGATAGAGGAATAGAGGGATAGATAAATAGATAGAGGGATAGATAGATAGAGGGATAGATAGAGGGATAGATAGATAGAGGGATAGATAGATAGAGGGATAGATAGATAGATAGATAGAGGGATAGATAGATAGAGGGATAGATAGATAGAGGGATAGATAGATAGATAGATAGATAGAGGGATAGATAGATAGAGGGATAGATAGATAGATAGATAGATAGATAAATAGATAGATAGATAATGGATAGATAGATAGAGGGATAGATAGATAGATAGAGGGATAGATAGATAGAGGGATAGATAGATAGATAGAGGGATAGATAGATAGATAGATAGAGGGATAGATAGATAGATAGATAGATAGAGGGATAGATAGATAGATAGATAGAGGGATGGATAGATAGAGGGATAGATAGATGGAGGGATAGATATATATAGATAGATAGATAGATAGATAGAGGGATAGATAGATAGATAAATAGATAGATAGAGGGATAGATAGATAGAGGGATAGATAGAGGGATAGATAGATAGATAGATAGATAATCTACACAAATCTCTGCCACCTCCCTGGTGACTTGTGCAGTGTTGATGAGTGCGGTGTTGATGAGTGCGGTGTTGATGAGTGCGGTGTTGATGAGTGCGGTGTTGATGAGTGCGGTGTTGATGAGTGCGGTGTTGATGAGTGCGGTGTTGATGAGTGCGGTGTTGATGAGTGCGGTGTTGATGAGTGCGGTGTTGATGAGTGCGGTGTTGATGAGTGCGGTGTTGATGAGTGCGGTGTTGATGAGTGCGGTGTTGATGAGTGCGGTGTTGATGAGTGCGGTGTTGATGAGTGCGGTGTTGATGAGTGCGGTGTTGATGAGTGCGGTGTTGATGAGTGCGGTGTTGATGAGTGCGGTGTTGATGAGTGCAGTGTTGATGAGTGCAGTGTTGATGAGTGCAGTGTTGATGAGTGCGGTGCTCAGCAGGAGGGCTGTGTGTGATCACAGGTAAGAGGAAGGACTGACACATGTGAGGCAGACACAGTAGATCTCGGCATACACTCCACAGTCTTCTTTACAGACAATTCCGCCATTGCTCAGTGGTGTCCTGACACTACAGCCTGTGCTCTCCGCCTTCTCTCTCCATCCCAGACCCGGATAATGGAGGATATTTGTGCGGGCCTTTCATCTGCAGGAACATTAGTCTCTGAGTGTAGTTATCTTTCACCTGAGTTCTCCTTAGGGTGGGCATCCCTGTACAGACACAATATGGCTGATTTCCCGGCCGCCATGAGCACAGATAATGGAAGCTTCTTTCAGCTCCAGTGTGTAAATGAGTCCGGGGCCTGTTTTCTGCGGAGTCAGCCAGGCATTGCCGCTGCCACAGTCACTTTCAATCAAGCCTTTAGAGCAGAACAAAACAAAGGAAGGAGTTTTAAAACCATGGGAGATTTGCAATGAATACTTAAGTCAGGGAATGCAGATGGAGAGGAGAGCCGGCATGGTGTTATTTTAGCAAGGTAGGGTTCTCATTTCCAGACTAGCACTCATGGGGGCCAGCCATGGGGGATTAATGCGCCTTGTTGAAAATATCCTTTTTAGGGGTAAAGGAAATAAGGAACAAAAGCTCTGGAAGATGAAAGACGCTGGGACGCTGAAGAGAGGAACCTGGAGGTGTGCAAACGTGCTAGGACTTCACCGCGCACCAGGTGTGCAGGTATATCAAATAAACAGGACAAAAGCCAACATGGCGGCCCCAGCAATGAATAATGGATCACAGCACCCGCAAGACACCGGGAGAAAATCCACTGCGAAGAGAAGAAAAACAGGAGAGGACATAGAAAGGATAGAAGAGGACGTGAAAAGAAATGAAAGAAAATAAAAAACAAATATCAAAGTGATATTGAAGGGTTAATAATTAATGTTTGCTCTTTAATATTGAAATGTCAAGAATTTACATAAATTTACAAGCAATTAGTCTAAAGGGGGATTTACACGCTGCGACATCGCTAACGATATATCGTCGGGGTCACGTCGTTAGCGACATGGCAGCATGTGACACCAATGAGCAACGATCAACGAGCGCAAAAACGGCAAAAATCGTTGACACGTCGCTCCTTTTCATAATATCGTTGGTGGTGCATGCCGCTGGTTGTTCGTTGTTCCTGCGGCACCACACATCGCTATGTGCGACACCGCAGGAACGACAAACATCTCCTTACCTGCATCCGCCGGCAATGAGGAAGGAAGGAGGAGGGCGGGATGTTCCAGCCGCTCATCTCCGCCCCTCCTCTGCTATTGGGCGGCCACTTGGTGACGCCGAATGAACCACTCCCTTAGAAAGGAGGCGGTTTTCCGGTCACAGCAACGTCGCTAGGAAGGTAAGTCCGTGTGACGGGTGTTAGCGATGTTGTGCGCCACGGGCAGCGATTTGCCCGTGACGCACAACCGACAGGGGCGGGTACGCTCGCTAGCGATATCGATAGCGATATCGCAGCATGTAAAATGCCCTTAATAGTCACCAACTACCAACATGGCCACTGGACCTAGATCCTGCAAATCTTTTTGATCCGCTTCTTTTACCCCATGGTTAGTATAAAAAAAGGTGTAGATAACAAATAATACTATTGATCAAACTGATCTTATTGTTTCTAATTTAATTGTAATTCATAATCTAATTGTTATATATTCATTAGAAAAGCCTTGAGACTCCTTAATGAAGGAAGTACCAAATATAATCGGACCTGGTGCTTAATGACATACTGTCACGCTTGCGGTCGGTGTAGGGGCAGCAAGCGGGATTAGTGGACGCACTGGACCAGGTTTACCCTTTAGTGGGAGGGATTTAACTAAGCGCCCACCACATCACAGACACCAGGTACCACTCCCAGGGCAGTCACCGGGACTGTGGCAGCTGACCCCCAGGACAGGAGACAGACTCGGATGCGGACACAGATGCAGGCGAGATGACAGGGGCAGAAACTCAGGCAGGTACGGACAGGTATGATGGGCACGGCAGGGACAGATAGTTATGAAAAGACAGATTCCGTTACAAGAGATGGACACAGGGGTCACTGGTCCTGACAACTAGCTTATAAAGACACAACACTGACTATCTAAAGGTGTTGTGCAGTCACCTCCCCTAATGGGAGGGTGCCTTAAATACATAGTGCCCCTCAGCCATAGGCTGAGAGGCAGTTCGTGGAGACAGCGAGATATGGACCACCGAGCGGGGCTGCCACCCGACCAATCTACACCCCACCTACTGTCTCCTCTCCAAAATTCTATAGATGGTAAGCCCGCAAGGGTAGGGCCCTCTGCCCTCTGTACTAGTCCGTCTACTGTAAGTTGTGTATGTATTCTGTATGTAACCCCTTCTCATATACAGCACCATGGAATTAATGGTGCTCTATAAATAACAATAATAATAAAATAGCGCACATAGGAGGGTCGGTGTGCGCTGCGCACGAGTGTCTTAGGTACATTTCAAGAAACCCTGTGCGACATGTACAGGGCCTGGGAGGGTAGGAAGGCAGGAGAGCAAGTGGAAAGCTGCGCGGCAGCAAGGGAGAATGGGATCCGGCCGGGGCATTGAGTAAATTGGCGTCCCTACAGGTACGCCAGTGATCAGCCGGTGATCTGTTAGATCGGCGCTGTTGAATATGGTCACCCAATAGTTAGCCTAGTCCTAACCTCCTGTCTAGAATAAAATACTGGAATGGCTACAGGGTCTTGATACTAACGGTTCCTACAAAGAATGAAAGATGGATTCTTGGGATGAAAAGGTGTCGGTGAATGAACCAGCAAAAACAAGGAGGTCCTATTGCAAATTTGCTATGTACCCAGCACTATGACATCGTCCTCTTGACCTTTTCTAGACAGATCTCCTCTACAGCCAGAAATGGCTTCAGAAAGCTTCCAGTGTCCCAATAAATCTTGAAAATTCTATTTATGTGAAGGTTGATATAGTAAATCTATAAACGGGAGGCACAATCACTAATAAAGTCCTGAACCCTGGGTGGTAGAGCTGATTCACCACCATAATTTGAGTTGAGAACCTCTGACATAAAGTTTCCCTTCTCTAAATATAATGCCGGTTGTACGCGCCGAGAGCCAAGTCATTCCGGGAGGCTTATAATGGCAATGATGAAACAATGGCAGATCCTTTTACTGGCTACTTCAAGACTCTTCACACCCCAAGCTTATTAAACTCCGACTTCAAAAAGAAGAAGGAAGGTCATGTAAGAAGCCTGAGAATGTGTATGATCGTCCCAATCAGCACTTTTAAAAATAAAAGAACACGGCGTCGGCAAAAAAACTGATATGGCCAAGAGTTTCTTGTCATCACTTATCTCATTAACTAGTTTGAGGCTCCGATGGAACTCCCATATTGTTGGCAAAGCAGAGCATTTTTGGATTGTGATACCTTCACAAATATGTAAGAAAGAAGCCAAAGGTTTGCGATAAGGAGTCAAAAGAAAAGAAGAAAAAAATCCTATTAAAAGTGTAAAAAAATCAAAAAGCTCTAAACGGTGCAAGGTTTTAGAAAGGGCTAAATAAAGTGTCCAAAAAAAAACTTTTAACCCCAAGATTTCATATATCTTCAGTGCTTGGAACTTCCAGGAGGTATTTACATACAGTGACAGATTTAGGCGGGCTTTGCACGTTGCGACATCGCAAGCTGATGCTGCGATGTCGCATGCGATAGTCCCCGCCCCCGTCGCAGCAGCGATATCTTGTGATTCCTGGCGTAGCGAACATTATCGCTACGCCAGCTTCACATGCACTCACCTGCCCTGCGACCGTCACTCTGGCCGGCGTCCCGCCTCCTTCCTAAGGGGGCAGGTCGTACAACGTCAGAGCGACGTCACACGGCAGGCGGCCAATCAAAGCGGAGGGGCGGAGATGAGCAGGATGTAAACATCCCGCCCACCTTCTTCCTTCCGTATAGACGCCGGCGGCAGGTAAGGTGATGTTCCTCGCTCCTGCGGCTTCATACACAGTGATGTGTGGTGCCGCAGGAGCGAGGAACAACATCGTACCTGTCGCTGCGCCGGCATTATGGAAATGTCGGAGAATACACCGATGATACAATAACGATGCTTTTGCACTCGTTAATCGTATCATCTAGGATTTACACACTACGATGTATAAAGTAACGCTAGATGTGCGTCACTTTCGATTTGACCCCGCCGACATCGCACGTGTGATGTTGAAACGTGCAAAGCCGCCCTTACAGCCTTCCTTGACGGAATTTTTTTATTGCCCTTTACAAAAAAAAACTTCACATGCCACAACACACACACCTTTTAAGGATGGTATGTTTCTTCCTAAAAAAAAAAAAAAAAAAAGCTTAGGATCCCCTGATGTACCACAAGGTAAACATATATGTTATATGTCTAATGCAGGCTCCTCGGGGGCGGGGCATAGAATAAGGAATCCTTAGGTCTCATATCCTTCTTGGAACATGGCCTAACACTAAAGGGGGCTTTACACGCAGCGACATCGCTAGTGATGTCGCTCGTGAAAGCACCTGCCCCCGTCGTTTGTGCGTCACGGGCAAAATCACTGCCCGTGGCGCACAATATCGTTAGTCCCCGTCACACGGACTTACCTGCCTAGCGACGTCGCTGTGGCCGGCGAACCGCCTCCTTTCTAAGGGGGCGGTTCGTGCAGTGTCACAGTGACGTCACACGGCAGCCGTCCAATAGAAACTGAGGGGCGTAGAGCAGCCAAAAGAAAGTGACGCCCACCTCGTTGCCGGAGGACACAGGTAAGGTGTTTTTCGTCGTTCCTGGGGTGTCACACGTAGAGATGTGTGCTGCCTCAGGAACGACGAACAACCTGCGTCCTGCACCATCAACATTATTTGGGATTAGAACGACGTGTCAACGATCAACGATAAGGTGAGTATTTTTGATCGTTAACACAACGACGTTACTAACAAGGCCAGATATGCGTCACGAATTCCGTGACCCCAACGACATCTCGTTAGCGATATCGTTGCGTGTAAAGCCCCCTTTAGTCTAAAAAAAAAAAAAAGAAAGAGTCTATTACTAAATTGGACAAAGTTGTCCTTCAAAGAATGTCTAGGCGCACTCTTACATTCCACAGGTAGAAAAAAAGGGAACAAAATTCTTAAGCAAATAGACATTTTTACAATTAATCTCCTTTTTTTTATTTTTCCTATCATAGTCACCAACAGAGGAAGGATATTTTAACAGAAAAGGTCAAGTATGTTCTCAATATCTGCGACTTCTGTAATGGAAAACCATAAAATTAATTTGAGGTCACTCGGAAAAAAAAAAACGGAAGAAAAAACAATAGAAAATTAAGATTTAATTAAGAAAAGATTTGTGGCCTAGCACGACGTAACAGACCAATGTTTTTCTAAAATCTCACATATACACGCAGCACCTTCCATAATGTTGTTTTATGTAATCGGAGCTTCCAAAAATAAAGGCTAGCGAGTTGTGTTTGGAGCGCTAAAAAGTTATCAAGTGCTACAAAGAGGGCTACACTCACCAGGACAAACATAACATAACAAGTCACACATGACAAATGGAAGCTGGACTGGGACTGGTTTCAGATCCTGAGGATTCTTCAAGGGGTTCTCAAAGAGGGCAAAAGAGTTGAAGCCCTGCTTCAAAAAAGGATCAAACCTTTAGTTTTTGGGTCGTCGTAGTAAAATATTATATAACTCGAAGGCTGAGATTTATGTGTTTTAAAAGATTCTATGATCCGATGAGTTTGACGAGGACCACAGCACAATTATACATCGAAAATCAACTTTCCGGTTAACATAGTCTTAACCTCGGAAGACTGACGCCGATTTCTTCAGTTGGCCCTACAATTTCAGTAGCTTTCAGCCAACATCTATTCCTGACCAGTTTCCCCATACACATGTATTCTCAATTCCTCTGAGCATGCCTGTTTTCAATACAGAGAGGTGAAATAGCCATTTCCAGACAACGCTTGCGTTGGCTTACGTCTCTTGAGAACCATCTATCGAGCATGTTGACCTCCGTTGACATATGCTAAACATTTGGTAAGCATTACACGATTGGTCAAAACTGACACGATCAGTGGGACCACCTAATTATGATACAAGTCAAATATGTATGTCAACTTTTATGGGTTTGAAAAAGAGATGTCTGATATCAGTAATAGCAATGTATCTTCACATCGATGGCCATTACGAAATATGAAATTAGCTAGACATAGAAATATTCTGCCTCCACATTTTGTTAGGTCCAACAGAGCATCTAACGTGTCCCCATTCCCCCTGATGGCAAGCATCAAAGGAGAGAAGGATCAAGCAGTTGATTGTTAAAAAGTTCAATCTTACTTTCCTCAGAGGAAACTGGCCACCCTCAAAGTTGTCCGGTAGGGGCTTATTGCATCTACAAGCTCAATATTGGGGGTCAGGAGAAGTAGCTATTTAAGGTGTTTAGGTGGCCCACATACACATAGGATTGCAGTCAGCCAAAAGATGGTTCGCCAACAGGTATCTCCACCAACTCAACCATACAGTGCTCTCTATGAGAGAGAGCCATCATCAGCCTTATCTATGGGGAGAACAAGAGTACTGCATATTGGAAATCTATCAGGCTGGATCCTTTCATCCCCCTTTCAATGACAACATTCTCCAACTTTTTGTTGCCTACACTCCTGACCAAGTTGAGTTCTGATTATGAGTTTTAGTTCCTCTCACAAGGGTCAATGTAGTCAACTGTAGTCTCTAAATGTCTATTTACATTGTACTTCCCGGAGGTCCTTTAATAGTTAGAACCCCAACAACACAGCTCTGCCTCCAGATATTGGCAGGTCCAACAGAGCATCTAACATGTCCCATTCCAGTTGATGACAAGCGGCAAAGGAGAGAAGGATCAACCAGTTAATTGTTAAAAAGTTCAATCCTACCTTTCTCCAGGAAAACTAGCCGCCCTCGAAGTTGTCCGGTAGGGGCTTATTGCATCTACAAGCTCAATATTGGGGAGTCAGGAGAAGTAGCTGTTTAGTGTGTATGGCGTCATTGCGGCACCTATATACATAGGATTTCAGTCAGGCAAAGGATGGTTTCCCGACAGGTAGCTCCCCAACTCAACCATACAGTGTTCTCTATAAGAGAGCCACCATCACACTGCTCTGGCAATGCCTTATCTACAGGGAAAACAAGAGGACTCCATATTGGAAATCCATCACGCTGGATCCTGTCATTCCCCTTTCAATGACAACATTCTCCAACGTTTTGTTGCCTACACTCCTGACCAAGTTGAGTACCGATTATGAGTTTTAGATCATCTCACAAGGGTCAACGTAGCCAACTGTAGTCAACAAATTTCCATCGACACTGAACTTCTTTGAGGTCCTTCAATGGTTACAACCACAACAACACAGCTCATGGCTTTGACTATTAAATGAAGGCTTCAAACCCTTTAAGATTTTTTTGAGCATAGTCAAAAAGGCAAAATAAGGAACATACTGAGAGTATTAGACAATTTGTTGTGATATTGTCAGGGTTTGAAAAGCATAGCTATTTGTTCCCCCCAAAAAATAGCACCACCTCTGTCTCCAAGTTGTGTGTGATCTTCCAGCCTTTCTCGATTACCTTAATGGAGCTGATCTGGACTACCAAACCCAACCTGCGGACAAGAGTGGTACTGTTTTTGGAAGAAAGCAGCCATAATTTTATAATCCTGTACAAACATATAAAGATATACATATTACAATATCAAGATGAACAGGCTTGGACTGGCACACAGGACGACCGGTGAATTTCCTGGTGGGCCTCTGCGTAGGAGTAAGCCACTCGCTCGCAAACATGAGCAGTGGTTGGTGCAAAGCATTTCATACAGAAAAAAGCAGCTTATCATAATTAATCTAACAAGCTACCTACTTTATTAATATATGTCATAGTGTGACTGTAGGCTAACGAGGGACAGGGGCTCGTATGCCGTCCCTCGTGTTAGGGGACCCTGGGCTATCCCCATCTTCAGGGTTACTAATGATGGTGGAGATGACTGAATCTCGTGCCTGGCTATGCTCCTGACCAGACCTAATCTGATTCCCCCCTACCACTAGTCAAGGAAGGGGCAGAAGTGAGAAGTAAACACAGATAAAGCCAGACAAGGGAAAGAAAACAACATTCTGACACACTGCACACACACAGGAATAGACAGTGAGAGACTCCAGAGAAAAGCAAGAGCGGGAAGGTAGTAACAAAAGGCAACAAGGGTTAACTCCACAGCAACAAGTACTACAACCACTAGATAGTCTGGATCACAACACCTCACCACACCAGCTAAGACAAACTATAGCTGGCATAGAAGGAAGGATCTAGCCAGCATATATAGGAGGGGAGCAGATGTAATTAGCTCCCTCATAACATGTGCTCAAAAGAGACTAACAAGCAGACTAGCAGAGATTAACTCTTCCTAGCCTGCCTATAAGCTACCACTCTTTAGGTTCACGCCCAAGTCTGCCTGTGTTGATCACAGACATCACAGAAGATAATCAGGCAGAGTGTGGGAATCAGTAGTCTGAACAGATCTCGACGATGCCATGACAGTTGGCGAAGTTTGTAAAACTCATAGTGACAATATAGAAGCAGAGGTAAATTTGTGAAAGAGGGGAATGTGATACCATATTTTCTGGATTATAAGATGCACTTTTTCCCTCAAAATTGGGGGTAAAATTGGGGTGCGTCTTATAATCTGGATATGTCTTACCAGGGCAGCGGTGGTGGCGTAGGGGCGGCAATACTGAGGGCTCTGAGGAGGGAGAGGAATGTCACTGCAGTGGAGTGGCTCAAGCGAGTAACAGGACAGAGGATCCGTGATAACTGCGAGCCTGGGAGTATCACGACGACGGGCGCCATTGATCTACAGGTGCGCTGCAGGCTCCATTGAACTGCCAGCGCTTGATTCGATAGACTTCAAGAAAATGGCTGCGGAGGCAAATCTGTGCACGCGCCGCAGCCATTTTATTGAAGTTCATGGTGTCAATCACCGGCAGATGAATGGAGGCTGCAGTTTGCCGGCAGATCAATGCCGCCTGCTGCCATTGCGATACCCCCGAGCCCGCAGTATCACTAGTCCTCCTGATCTGCGACACTCCCTCCTCCAGAATCACCGACCCTCCGTCCACTGACCCTCCTGATCCGCGACACTCCCTCCTCCAGCATCACCGACCCTCCGTCCACTAACCCTCCTGATCCGCGACACTCCCTCCTCCAGCATCACCGACCCTCCGTCCACTGACCCTCCTGATCCGCGACACTCCCTCCTCCAGCATCACCGACCCTCCGTCCACTGACCCTCCTGATCAGCGACACTCCCTCCTCCAGCATCACCGACCCTCCGTCCACTGACCCTCCTGTTCCGCGACACTCCCTCCTCCAGCATCACCGACCCTCCGTCCACTGACCCTCCTGATCCGCGACACTCCCTCCTCCAGCATCACCGACCCTCCGTCCACTGACCCTCCTGATCCGCGACACTCCCTCCTCCAGCATCACCGACCCTCCGTCCACTGACCCTCCTGATCCGCGACACTCCCTCCTCCAGCATCACCGACCCTCCGTCCACTGACCCTCCTGATCCGCGACACTCCCTCCTCCAGCATCACCGACCCTCCGTCCACTGACCCTCCTGATCCGCGTCACTCCCTCCTCCAGCATCACCGACCCTCCGTCCACTGAGCCTCCTGATCCGCGACACTCCCTCCTCCAGCATCACCAACCCTCCGTCCACTGAGCCTCCTGATCCGCGACACTCCCTCCTCCAGCATCACCAACCCTCTGTCCACTGACCCTCCTGATCCGCGACAATCCCTCCTCCAGCATCACCAACCCTCCGTCCACTGACCTTCCTGATCCGCGACACTCCCTCCTCCAGCATCACCGACCCTCCGTCCACTGACCTTCCTGATCCGCGACACTCCCTCCTCCAGCATCACCGACCCTCCGCCCACTGATCCTCGACACTCCCTCCTCCAGTATCACCGACCCTCCGTCCACTGACCCTCCTGATCCACGACACTCCCTCCTCCAGCATCACCGACCCTCCGTCCACTGACCCTCCTGATCCGCGACACTCCCTCCTCCAGCATCACCGACCCTCCGTCCACTGACCTTCCTGATCAGCGACACTCCCTCCTCCAGCATCACCGACCCTCCGTCCACTGATCCTCCTGATCCGCGACATCGCCGACCCTGCCTCCCGTCACCTTCCTGAGCCACTCCACCACCGCCGCCATGCCTCCCTGGTGAGCAAGAATAAGACGCACTAGGATTATAAGAAGGACCCCCAATTTTAACATTAAATATTTCTTTTCCTATTTTCCTCCTCTAAATTTGGGGTGCATCTTATAATCCAGCGCGTCTTATAAAACGAAAAAATATGGTATTTGAAAGTAGCTGTTGAGTGGGTTGCGGACGTTTTTCGTTTTATAAGACGCACCCAAAATTTAGAGAAGGAAAATAGGAAAAAAAATATTTAAATGGGGACGAGTGAATGTTTTTTGGGGGGGGGGGGCCCTTACCACCCCATTCCAACACTGAACCCAAGAAAAACACAACCATGCTGGTAAGATATTTACGTCTATGCTACACAATTGTCATATTGACTAGTACGAGGTTTATCAAATAACCAGTGTTCTGTAGAAGTCAAGAGGGGGATGAATTTAGATCCGAACATGCAAACAAAACCCAAAAATTTGCTTAGCCTTGTTCTAAAGGAGTCAGTACAAGTCTACGCTCTTCTGCACCGCGTCCCATGTAGATGACAACCGCTGACCTGCACATATAATTGACTACAAATGTTAATGGCACAGTAAAGGCTTTGTGTTGTGAGTACAGTTTGCAGCAAACTGCCAAAACCACCTTCCGGAATTGGGGAAAAAAAAAAAAAAACCACGGCTTTATAAATGAAGACTTGTGCGGCTAACATGCCTCTAATTGGAGAGCTGCTTGAAATTAATATCAGATGCTGCCATTTTTACCTAGGTCAACACGAGCTGAAAAATAAACATTGTGCCCGGGCCGATAACACGATCCTATATACACTGTTCCTTTGTTTTAGCCAAGCGACAAACAAAGGAGAAGCTTAAGGTTGAAGAAAAGTCAGGAAAAAAAAAAAAAACAGTGCGGTAGTGTTATGGTGATTGTAAAAAGTTGATATCGTGATGTGTAGAACATAAAAATCGCACAATAATCCCAAACGTTATATCATTAGAGGGTTTAAAGTGAACCTGTTGGCAGGAGTTCACACCCCAAATTATATACATACATGATGTATCCTCCGTTACTGAAAAATCAGCGTTTAAATTGATCGAAAAAAAGAGGCTAAAGATCTACTTGTAGATCTGAAGCCTCTGTCACTCCAGCTCTATTTTTCACCGAGCACCGCCTCCTCCTACATAACTGACAGGATCTATGCTGTTTGACTTTAGGCAATGGGGTCAAGCAGGAGGAGGCGGCGCTGAGCAGGGAACTGTCACGCTAGGTAAGGGGATGTACCAAGTGCTTGGCGAAAGGGAAGGGAAGCCCGGTGTCTAGGGAAAGGGAAGATGGTGACTCCTGACCGAGCTTAGTGCTGGACCCTGGGATCCCTCACTACCGTAGATTGATTCTGCACCTATGTGCCGAGCCGGATACCTGACCCTAGATATCCCTAGTGCTGGGCAGTAAATAGGGAATGGATGAGATGAGTTCTTCATCAACCCCAATAAACACTAGAGAAGACACAAGGAGGACACACAGGGGAAAAAGTATGAACTACTTATCATAGATGACTCAGGTAGACATTCAGCAGAGCTTTCGGCAACAATATCACAAAGGAGTACAAGCCACCTGCTTGCAACCACGGTTTGAAGAAACTGAATAATATCACCAGCACCAGTCCAAAGGAAGGGGTATATAAAGTTCTGCACCTATGTGCCAAGCCGGATACCTCACCCTAGGTATCCCTAGTGCTGGGCCATAAATAGGAAACGGATGGGATGAGCTCTATATCAACCTCAATAAATAACTATAGAACACATAAGGAGGACACACCGGGGGAAAAGCATGAACTACTTATCATAGATGACTCAGGTAGAAGTTCTGGAATGATACCACATAGGAGAACAAGCCACCTGCTTGCAACCAAAGCTTGAATTAACTGAATAATATCACCAGCACCAGTCCAGGGAAGAAATAAAGTATTTAAGAGGGAGAGATGAAAATCCAGTAGGAAAGCTAGTTTTCAGCAACGATGCCACAGAGGGGTACAAGCCACTTGCTTGCAACCAAGGTTTGAAGGAACGGAAAATATTACCAGCACCAGTCCAAAGGAAGGAAGGAGTATATAAACACCAAGGGAATACTGATGATAAACAGCTGGGTGAAAGGCGAGCTTCTGCTGGGTTCAAAAGGGGAGAAAGATTAAACCGGTAGGAAAGCTACCTATGAATACTGACAGTAGGAACAGTGGAAAGTCAGGGAGCATTCTGCACAGCCAGATGCTATGACCTTCTATGGCCAGAAACTACATGACTGTCACCTATGGCACATCTGTGACAGGAATAGAGCTGGAGTGACAGAGGCTTCAGATCTACCATAGCTCTTCAGACTAAATTCTCAGTAATGGAGGATCGGACTGGCTATGAAAAGGTATTACTGGACTTGTATCTGAAATAACTACATGTAAATATAAAGAGTTTTAGGGGTAAAAGATTCCCTTTAAGCATATAATTTCAGCATCCAGCTACAAAAGCCCAAAAAAGTGTCTGTGGACCAAAATGTGTTCAAAAGTGAATAACCATAAATCAAATAGTCTGACTATATAGCTAACAATGCAGAAATGTGTAACACAGTGAATGATGAAAACCATCTAACTTGTGTAAGCCCACCATTGTACTTGAGGAGAGGTTACAGTTTTCTGGCAACTAGATATAGGGAGTCTCTGCTTCCTCCAGGGAAAATAAAAGGATATTTCATTGAAATCCAACATGTCGGATCTTCTTCTCTAGAAGAGATTATGCTGGGAGGCCTCCATACACATTAGAAGGCTGATCCCGATGTGGGGGAGACATAAGGTCCTTTCGACTACCATTGTTTTCTGCAGGTAGAGAATACTAGTTGGTTATGAATTGGGAAAGGGCAACCTAAAGGCCCTGTCACACATACAGATAAATCTGTGGTAAATCTGTGGTAAATCTGTGGTAAATCTGTGGTAAATCTGTGGTAGATCTGTGGTAGATCTGTGGTAGATCTGTGGTAGATCTGTGGTAGATCTGTGGTAGATCTGTGGTAGATCTGTGGTAAATCTGTGGTAAATCTGTGGTAAATCTGTGGTAAATCTGTGGTAAATCTGTGGTAAATCTGTGGTAAATCTGTGGTAAATCTGTGGTAGATCTGTGGTAGATCTGTTGTAGATCTGTGGTAGATCTGTGGTAGATCTGTGGTAGATCTGTGGTAGATCTGTGGTAGAACTGTGGTAATTCTGTGGTAGATCTGTGGTAAATCTGTGGTAAATCTGTGGTAAATCTGTGGTAAATCTGTGGTAAATCTGTGGTAAATCTGTGGTAAATCTGTGGTAGATCTGTGGTAGATCTGTGGTAGATCTGTGGTAGATCTGTGGTAGATCTGTGGTAGATCTGTGGTAAATCTGTGGTAAATCTGTGGTAAATCTGTGGTAAATCTGTGGCAAATCTGTGGCAAATCTGTGGCAAATCTGTGGCAAATCTGTGGCAAATCTGTGGCAAATCTGTGGCAGATCTGTGGCAGATCTGTGGCAGATCTGTGGCAGATCTGTGGCAGATCTGTGGCAGATCTGTGGTTGCAGTGAAATTGTGGACAATCAGTGCCAGGTTTGTGGCTGTGTACAAATGGAACAATATGTCCATGATTTCACGGCAACCACAGATCTGCCAAAGATTTATCTGTGTGTGTGACAGGGCCTTAAGTAGCAAACCTCTGGCCATACAGGGGAGAAAATAAGATCTCGATAGAGGGGGGGGGGGGAAATCCCAGGTTGGTGGATCACGATGTAAACCCATCTCCAATGGTAAGGTAGATGAGACTCAAACTCCAGCCTTATAAACAATCCAGCTCTTCCGATCCCTCATACAAGAGCACTCGGGTAAGCCGAGCTCAGCCGAGCGTTCCTGTGTCCTCCATGAGAGAGCAACTGCCAGACTCCTAATCTTCACAGAGAACAAAAGGATCAACCATTGTAATTCAACAAGCCGGATCCTTCTCTTTCCTGACAGATGATGTTGGGAGGCAACAACACAAATTAGATGGTTGACCTTGATGTCCTTTCGACTATCTTTGCATGATAGTGTAGAGAGGGAATCAAAGTTATGAATTGGGAAAGGATAGCCTACATCACTGCCCTCACTGCATCTATGGATTCACTTTGGAATCAAAAGACTAGCAAAAAAACCTTGAATACTTGACTGCCTGAGATTTCTCATGACTCCCCGGAAGAGGGAAGAAGCCACTGCCGGAGGACCACAGGATCAAACATTTTAGATCCCTCTTTTCCTCAGCATCTGCTCTTGGGGAGTGCTGTGAGGTCTCTATATACAAGGGATAGCCAAACTGTCACAAGTGACAGATAGTCATGAGGTTTCTGGCAATAGAAGGTCACAGTGTTTGGCTGCGCAAAATGCTCCCTGACTTTCTCTATTATTCCTGATGCTAGTATTCATTGTACTAAGTAGCTTTCCTGCTAGGTTTTCATGTCTATCCATTTAGCACCCAGTAGTGCTCTCCTTCCATTCAGCTGATAATTATCCGTATACTCCCATCTTCCCTGGACTTATGCTAGTGATATTATTCAGTTCTTTCACACTTTGGTTGCAAGCATGTGGCTTGTACTCATCTGTAGTATTGTTGTTGAAACTTTCCTGAACGTCTACTTGAGTCATCTAATGATACGTAGTTAATGTTTTCCCCCCTGTGTGTCCCTCTTGTTGTCTTCTTTAGTGTTTAGGTGTCGTAGGTGTCACACGCAACGAAGTCGCAAACAATGCCGGATGTGCGTCACGGAATCTGTGACCCTGGCGACATATCTCCCGATAAATTGACGCGTGTAACGTTGACAAAGAGCTCATCTCATCCAATAGGGTCCAGCACTAGGGATACCTAGGGTCAAGTATCCGGCTTGGAGCATAGGTGCGGAACGTATCTAGGGTGGTGAGGGACCCCAGGGGTTTGGTCAAGGGTCACCATCTCCCCCTTCCCTAGACACAGGATTACCCTTGTACTTCCCCATACCAAGCTTAACACAAATTATACCAGGAAAATAGATCAGTTACGTGTATTGTCACCTTACAACTCTTGGAGAAGCCTGTAAACGTTTGAGACCAAGACCCTAGATGCCGATTTTCAAGGAAACCTCCAATAATTTTTTTGAGCGTTTTCAAGGGCTTAGAAATTTTCTATATGCACACTGTGTTAAGAAAAAAGTCGAGTCTTGGCTCTAGACTCTAGTCGAGTCTTGGCTCTAGACTCTAGTCGAGTCTTGGCTCTAGACTCTAGTCGAGTCTTGGCTCTAGACTCTAGTCGAGTCTTGGCTCTAGACTCTAGTCGAGTCTTGGCTCTAGACTCTAGTCGAGTCTTGGCTCTAGACTCTAGTCGAGTCTTGGCTCTAGACTCTAGTCGAGTCTTGGCTCCAGACTCTAGTCGAGTCTTGGCTCCAGACTCTAGTCGCGTCTTGGCTCCAGACTCTAGTCGCGTCTTGGCTCCAGACTCTAGTCGCGTCTTGGCTCCAGACTCTAGTCGCGTCTTGGCTCCAGACTCTAGTCGAGTCTTGGCTCCAGACTCTAGTCGCGTCTTGGCTCTAGACTCTAGTCGCGTCTTGGCTCTAGACTCTAGTCGCGTCTTGGCTCTAGACTCTAGTCGCGTCTTCGCTCCAGACTCTAGTCGAGTCTTGGCTCTAGACTCTAGTCGAGTCTTGGCTCTAGACTCTAGTCGCGTCTTGGCTCCAGACTCTAGTCGAGTCTTGGCCGTTTCCAAGACTTTTCCTAGACTAGACGTTTCCAAGATGTTTCCTAGACTCTAGTCTAGTCTTGGCCGTTTCCAAGCCAAGGATTGACTGCTCCGACATCCCGCCAGCACCTGGACCATACCATCACATACATGATAAACCTTAAACCTGAATGTAAAACCTTAATTAATTCTAGGAAAGAAAAGGCAATTCATAGTAATTATGGCAAGATTATTCCATGAAAGCCCTAAAATTGTTGTCTTCTTTAGTGTTTAGGTGTCGTAGGTGTCACACGCAACGAAGTCGCAAACAATGCCGGATGTGCGTCACGGAATCCGTGACCCCGACGACATATCTCCCGATAAATTGACGCGTGTAACGTTGACAAAGAGCTCATCTCATCCAATAGGGTCCAGCACTAGGGATACCTAGGGTCAAGTATCCGGCTTGGAGCATAGGTGCGGAACTTATCTAGGGTGGTGAGGAACCCCAGGGGTTTGGTCAGGGGTCACCATCTCCCCCTTCCCTAGACACAGGATTACCCTTGTACTTCCCCATACCAAGCTTGACACAAATTATACCAGGAAAATAGATCAGTTACGTGTATTGTCACCTTACAACTCTTGGAGAAGCCTGTAAACGTTTGAGGAGACCAAGACCCTAGATGCCGATTTTCAAGGAAACCTCCAATAATTTTTTTGAGCGTTTTCAATGGCTTAGAAATTTTCTATATGCACACTGTGTTAAGAAAAAAAAAAAAACTTTCCATACTATAACCCCTACAAACTACCATAGAAACCTGCTAAAAACTTCAGAATTCGAAGGCTAGTCTAGTCGCGTCTTGGCTCCAGACTCTAGTCGCGTCCTGGCTCCAGACTCTAGTCGCGTCCTGGCTCCAGACTCTAGTCGCGTCCTGGCTCCAGACTCTAGTCGCGTCCTGGCTCCAGACTCTAGTCGCGTCCTGGCTCCAGACTCTAGTCGCGTCCTGGCTCCAGACTCTAGTCGCGTCCTGGCTCCAGACTCTAGTCGCGTCCTGGCTCCAGACACTAGTCGCGTCCTGGCTCCAGACTCTAGTCGAGTCCTGGCTCCAGACTCTAGTCGCGTCCTGGCTCCAGACTCTAGTCGCGTCCTGGCTCCAGACTCTAGTCGCGTCCTGGCTCCAGACTCTAGTCGCGTCCTGGCTCCAGACTCTAGTCGCGTCCTGGCTCCAGACTCTAGTCGCGTCTTGGCTCCAGACTCTAGTCGCGTCCTGGCTCCAGACTCTAGTCGCGTCCTGGCTCCAGACTCTAGTCGCGTCCTGGCTCCAGACTCTAGTCGCGTCCTGGCTCCAGACTCTAGTCGAGTCCTGGCTCCAGACTCTAGTCGAGTCCTGGCTCCAGACTCTAGTCGAGTCCTGGCTCCAGACTCTAGTCGAGTCCTGGCTCCAGACTCTAGTCGAGTCCTGGCTCCAGACTCTAGTCGAGTCCTGGCTCCAGACTCTAGTCGAGTCCTGGCTCCAGACTCTAGTCGAGTCCTGGCTCCAGACTCTAGTCGAGTCCTGGCTCCAGACTCTAGTCGCGTCTTGGCTCCAGACTCTAGTCGCGTCTTGGCTCCAGACTCTAGTCGAGTCTTGGCTCCAGACTCTAGTCGAGTCTTGGCTCCAGACTCTAGTCGAGTCTTGGCTCTAGACTCTAGTCGAGTCTTGGCTCCAGACTCTAGTCGAGTCTTGGCTCCAAATTTCTCTAGTCGAGTCTTGGCTCCAAATTTCTCTAGTCGAGTCTTGGCTCCAAATTTCTCTAGTCGAGTCTTGGCTCCAAATTTCTCTAGTCGAGTCTTGGCTCCAAATTTCTCTAGTCGAGTCTTGGCTCCAAATTTCTCTAGTCGAGTTTTGGCTCCAAATTTCTCTAGTCGAGTCTTGGCTCCAAATTTCTCTAGTCGAGTCTTGGCTCTAGACTCTAGTCTAGTCTTGGCCGTTTCCAAGATGTTTCCTAGACTCTAGTCTAGTCTTGGCCGTATCCAAGCAAAGGAATGACTGCTCCGACATACTGCCAGCACCTGGACCATACCATCACATACATGATAAACCTTAAACCTGAATGTAAAACCTTAATTCTAGGAAAGAAAAGGCAATTCATAGTAATTATGGCAAGATTATTCCATGAAAGCCCTAAAATTACTCGGAACAGATCGCTTTCAAGGATCTCCCATCCAAATATTTTGGAAACCAAGTTCACCGTTTGGTTCGAATTAAGATGTAAATGAAAAGTACACAATGGCTTGGAGATTGTGGAGCAGCTGAAGCAATTTTAACGGGGGGATAATATTATTTTCATGACATTTTCACACTCTTTCGAGTCCGCGTGAAACCGTACACTGCGGGCCTCATCAGAGGTCCTTACGTTACTGACTCAATCAGACGAGAGGTACAACAGGAAATCCTATTACTGTTCAGTCACTACCTGAATACGTCTACGTGCCAACTCCCATTACTGAAGGCAAACAGTATATCCAGTGTTCTCCGCCGTGTCGTCCCCATTTTATATCTGGCCTTAATTTTCTTGTCATACCGTAGACATCACGTCCAGGCCACAAGCTACAGGTGTGAACAATTAACTTGGACCTGGTGGCGGTGCACATTCATTACCATTCGAGGTGGAAAGACCCCTGAGCTAATCCCAAATTTGCAAGAGGGTAATAAAATGATGATGAGGAGAATATATGAGTAACCAACAATGAGTAAGAGGACCAACCTTCCCCCACTTTCCTCTGTGGATTCATTGGCAATGAAGGTTTGGACAAAGTTTTGATTGTGTTTTCTTCTTACCGGTCAATTATGTAAGACTTTCCTTATTTTTTTTTTGAGAAAACACCAACATAAACCTCACAATCTCCTAATGAAAATTTAAAAAAACAAAAAAAACAATGCAAAACCTTAAACAAAAAAATAAAAAAATCATATCTTTATCACGTTTCGTCTTTTTGAGTCACCACCGCCCAAAAAGATTTTTTCTAAAATTGAATTTTTGCAAGTCATATTTGAATCCTTTAATCTGACATCTGGCATAATACAGCAAAAAACTGCACAAGAATGTGGAATGTCACAAGAACAGAAGAAGACGGAGCAGATCAGACACGGCCGTGTTATGGGTCCGTCCGACCTCCGAGTTGTATAGAGTCGTTAGAAGAATATTGTCACGCTAGGAACGGGAGAAGAACAAAAAGGCTTGACAAAGAACGCAGGCAGCGTTCGAAACGCGTAGCCTTATGCCGCATATGGGCTCCCTATTCTTGTCCTTGTCATCACATTAATTTTTACGTCCTTCAATAAAATTTTGCATCAGTTTTACTACTACTCCGGAAGCTGGATTCTTCTTTCTTCTACGGGAGAAGAACCAAGCAAGCGGTGAAAGGTAAGAGGACACCTGCATCTAGGGAAAAGGGTGATGGTGATCCCTGACCAAATTTACTACTGGTTCCTGGGGTCCCTCACCACCCTAGATAGGTTCCGCACCCATGCGCCAAGCTGGATACCTGACCCTAGATATCCCTAGTGCTGGACCCTAAATAGGGAACGGGTGGGATGAGCTCTTCCTCAACCCAACAAACCCCAAAGGAAGACACAAGGAGGACACACAGGGGAAAAAGCATGAACTGCTTATCCACAGATAACAGAGGTAGAAGTTTAGCAAAGTTTCAGAAACGATACCACAGAGAAGAACAAGCCACCTGCTTGCAACCAGAGCTTTAGTGAACTGAATAATATCACCTGCACCAGTCCAGGGAAGAAGAGAGTATTAACGCACCAAGATAATGCTGATGATCAGCAGCTAGGTGGTAGGCGAGCTCCTGATGGATCCAAAAGGGGAGAGATGAAAATCCAGCTGGAAAGCTGCCTATACCAATGAATACTGACAGCAGGAACAATAGAAAGTCAGGGAGCATTCTGCGCAGCCAACGCTGTGACCTTCTATTGCCAGAAACCACATGACTGTGTCAACCGTGAGACATCCGTGACAAATATGTGACAAATCTACACTTCCATATTTCTCCAACTACAGATTAATTTTGTCAAGATCCATCCATTACAGAAGTATTCTCCCCAAGATCCCTCATTCAATGCTGTACAGTAGCACTATATGGTGGCATACTAAGTGCCTATGGCGCTGCCTTGAGCATAAGCCTTTAAACATGAAGGATTTTTGTAATATTTGATAATTTGGCATCTATTAAGTGCCAGGCATTGTATATTATTACAGTCAAGGTACGTAACAATGGATGGAAGATGAGCTTCATAGAATCTGGAATACATAAAGCCGTTCTCTCCATTCCTCATTTACGTGGTTGTCCAAATGATCTTCTGTCAGCTTTAGAGCTGATAAATTGTTAGTACAATTATATGAAAACAGCATGATCCCCCAACAGGAACCTAAAATGTTGAGGAAGAACCAACTCCACCAACTCTGAACGTTTGGTGACCAACTTTGAAAGATAACTGCAGAAAAAATATAGTAATCTATAGGACCAGGCTACTTTGGTCTATTATTAGAAGTGGTCACCAACTCACTTCTCTTGTGGTCCGATATGTCAGTAGACACCATGACTTTACAACGAAAGTTAGCAGTAAGTGGTAGATCTATGTTTGGTTCACCTCTAAAGACATGAAAACCATAGAGAACCGTCTTCCACTATGTCTCAGGTCATATTATAACTAATACCATAAGTACAAACAAGTATTTCCTTCACAAAGGTAGGGGCTTCCTGAGGACTACGACTTGTTTCCCAACACACCATGGATCCTTAGAATAGTAAGATGGCAGTAGGTGGTGGATTCATCAATGGTTCAGCTCTACAGAAAAGGAAGCCTAGAACATCAGACTTCCACTACATCTCGGCCTCTGAGGAGGTCATACTGAAACTAATATTTTAAGCACCAAAAAGGTTCTCTGTCTCTCAAAAGACAGGAGCTTTTGAGGCCTACAACTTGCTTCTCAATACACCATGGACCCATAGACTCGTAAGGTGGCAGTAGTTGGTGGATCCAAGAATGGTTCAACTCTATAGACAAGAAAGCCAAAGAGAACAGACTTCCACTATGTCTCAGCCCATACTACGTCATACTATAACTAATACAATATGTAAGAAAGTGTTTGTTTCCCAAAGACAGAAGCATTCGAGGCCTTAAATTTGCTTCTCAAAATATCATGGACTCATGACTGGTATGGTAGCAGTAGGTGGTGGATTCATGAACGGTTCAGCTCTAAAGAAAAAGAAGACAAGGTCCATAAGAAGGTCAAAACCTAATATATTAAGCAACAAAAAGGTCATTTTCTCCCAAAAACAGGAGCTTCCTGAGGCCTACAACTTGCTTCTCAACATACCATGGATCCATAGCGACTGACTGGTAAGGTGGCAGTAGGTGGTGGATCTGAGAATGGAGAACAGACTTCCACAATGTCTCAGTCCATGTGGAAGTCATACTAGAATTAATACAATAAGTATGAAAAGCCTTTGTTTCCAAAAGACAGAAGCTTCCGAGTCCAGCAATATGCTTCTCAAAATATTATGGACCCATAACTGGTATTGTGGCTATAAGTGGTGGATTCATGAATGGTTCACCTCCAAAAGAAAAGGAAGACAAGAACAGACTTCCACTATGTATCAGTCCCTAAGAAGGTCATACAAGACCTAACATATTAGGCAACAAAAAGATTGTTTTTTCCCCAAAACAGGCGCTTCCTGAGGCCTACAACTTGCTTCTCAACATACCATGGACCCATAGTGACTTGTAAGATGACAGTAGGTGGTGGATCTGAGAATGGTTCAGCTCTAAAGACAAGAAAGCCAAAGACTACCACAATGTCTGAGTCCATCTGGAAGTCATACTAGAATTAATACAATAAGTATGAAAAAGTCTTTGTTTCCCAAAGACTGGAGCTTCACGAGGCCTGCAATGTTTCTCAACATACCATGTACCCATATTGACTGCTAAGGTAGCAGTAAGTGGTAGATCCATGAATGGTTCAGCTCTAAAGATGAAAAAATTGTTTAAAAGAACTGAGAGTCCTCAGTAGTTGATATCTTTTAATGGCTTAAGCCCACTTTACACGCTGCAATATCGGTACCCATATCGCTAGCGAGCAACCCACCCTCGTCGGTTGTGTGTCACGGGCAAATCGCTGCCCGTGGCGCACAACATCGCTAGGACCCGTCACACGTACATACCTTCCCTGCGACGTCGCTGTGACCGGCGAACCGCCTCCTTTCTAAGAAGGCTGCTCGTGCGGGATCACAGCGATGACACACGGCAGCCGTCCAATAGAAGCGGAGGGGCGGAGATGAGCGGGGGGGGGAATAGCCCGCCCACCTCCTTCCTTCCTCATTGCCGGCGGCCGTAGGTAAGCTGTTGCTCCTCGTTCCTGCGGTGTCACACATAGCGATGTGTGCTGCCGCAGGAATGCCGAACAACCAGCGTCCTGCAACAGCAACGATATTTGGGATTAGAACGACGTGTAAACGAGTAATTTTGATCGTTAACGGTCGGTCCTGCGTTTCACACGCAACGGCGTCACTAACGAGGCCGGACGTGAGTCACGAATTCTGTGACTCCCAACGACATCTCGTTAGCGATGTCGTTGCGTGTAAAGCGGCCTTAACTGAAAAGATGATAATATATAGCAAGCTTTCGAGACTACGCAGGTCTCTTCATCAGGCTCATCTAAAGATGAGAAAGCCAAAAGGAACAGATTTCCACCATGTCTCAGTCCTTGCGGAGGTCATAAAAGAACTAATATATTAAGTATTTCCACAAATACAGGAGCTTCCCGAGGACTACAATTTGCTTCTCAGCATTCCATTTGTTAAGTGACAAGCGGAACAGCTGGGGGGCCCGGCAATGTGGTTTCCGTCAAAAACCATGTTCATGGAAGACTTCAAGACCCCCACCACACCAGAGACCTGCCCTGTTGTTACAAAACTTGCTAAGAAAGGTTGTTAAGTCGCCTACCCTTGACCTTAAACTGCTCACTCCTGTACTGATCACCATCTAATTACCCCCAAGGCTCACAAATCTTCGAGGTGAAGCAGTAAAGATGTTCAGGCCTAGGCTAATATTTATTCCTTTATCCAGGAGCTCCAGAAATTCCAGACGCCCAGCTGGAGAGTACACAACAGTTGACTTCTGAACTCGGCCTGTGGACTCTCTTTGTCTGGAGCTGTATATATCGGCGGGGTATCACCCTCTATTCAGACCTCCTGAACTCCTCCCGCTCTGCCTGTGTGTCATGGTAATCCAAAGAGTCAACCAGTTTTGGCATTCTTCTCATGAACCAGGAAGATCAGGAGGACCAACTCAAGTACCTTCTTCGAAAAATGTTTATGAAACAGGCCAAGTCAATTTGACTTCAAGATATACAGCAAGACTGAGCCATTTTCGTTATTACTCAGTCCAATGTTTTAATAAAAAAGGTTTTAAAAAAACCTGGTAACGTCGAGGACTGATTCTTCCGTAGCGGTAGAGGACACTATCTGTCGAGGACTGATTCTTCCGTAGCGGTGGAGGACACTATCTGTCGAGGACTGATTCTTCCGTAGCGGTGGAGGACACTATCTGTCGAGGACTGATTCTTCCGTAGCGGTGGAGGACACTATCTGTCGAGGACTGATTCTTCCGTAGCGGTGGAGGACACTATATGTCAAGGACTGATTCTTCCGTAGCGGTGGAGGACACTATCTGTCGAGGACTGATTCTTCCGTAGCGGTGGAGGACACTATCTGTCGAGGACTGATTCTTCCGTAGCGGTGGAGGACACTATCTGTCGAGGACTGATTCTTCCGTAGCGGTGGAGGACACTATCTGTCGAGGACTGATTCTTCCGTAGCGGTGGAGGACACTATCTGTCGAGGACTGATTCTTCCGTAGCGGTGGAGGACACTATCTGTCGAGGACTGATTCTTCCGTAGCGGTGGAGGACACTATCTGTCGAGGACTGATTCTTCCGTAGCGGTGGAGGACACTATCTGTCAAGGACTGATTCTTCCGTAGCGGTGGAGGACACTATTTGTCAAGGACTGATTCTTCCGTAGCGGTGGAGGACACTATCTGTCAAGGACTGATTCTTCCGTAGCGGTGGAGGACACTATCTGTCAAGGACTGATTCTTCCGTAGCGGTGGAGGACACTATCTGTCAAGGACTGATTCTTCCGTAGCGGTGGAGGACACTATCTGTCGAGGACTGATTCTTCCATAGCGGTGGAGGACACTATCTTCCTTAGCATCTCTTTGGAGGAAATCTATGTCTCATAATCACGTTATTGTTCTCCGTCAATGGCCCCAGACTCCAGGCTCAGTAACTAGGCTCATAGTTGGGTGCAGGGAGGGGGTCACTATGTGTCTTGTTTTAAAAACAGTAAATTATGTTAATTCATTTCCTCTGGCCAAACCCTGGTAGTAAACCTTCGGGGAGTACGTGGCGGGCAGCATAAACAAGGCTCAATTAGGCCGCCACTGGGAGAGCCTTCACAAATGCTCCTTTTTCCCTTCCTCTGTATAAAGGGCCTTTACATTACACACCGTCTCCTGCAGGTCGCTTACGTCTTTAGACGGATGGAAGGAAAGTGGAGTTTAAAAAAAAATTTAAAAAAAAATTAAAAAAAAATAAAAAAAATACGGGACTTGTTGGTAGAGCTGGAATATTGAATTGGGTTATTGCAAAATATCTGGTGGATTTGTGTTAAATAGATGGGTCCCATCCTGTACTACCGTATAGGCACAATGAAGAAATCAATGTCTATAGAGCGCAATAGGAAGTGTACTTCAGAGCTGCACTCACTGTGTACATATTTACATATTCTGTACTGATCCTGAGTTATATTTTGTATTACTCGCCAGAGCTGCACTCACTATTCTGCGTGGGATGGGTGTGTAAATACAATTCATTACTTACCCTGTACTGATCCTCTGTTTCATCCTGTATTATACTCCAGAGCTGCACTCACTATTCTGCTGGTGCAGTCACTGTACATACATTGAATTACTGAGCCAGAGTTACATCATGTATTATATGCCAGAGCTGCACTCACTATTCTGCTGATGTACTAACAGTGTGCATACATTATATTACTGATCCTGAGTTAAATCCTGCATTATACTCCAGAGCTGCACTCACTATTTTACTGGTGCAATCACTGTCTACATACATTACTGATCCTTGTACTGATCCTGAGTTACCTCTTGTATTATGCTCCAGAGCTGCACTCACTATTCTGCTGGTGCAGTCACTGTGTACATACATTACATTACTGATCCTGAGTTACCTCTTGTATTATGCTCCAGAGCTGCACTCACTATTCTGCTGGTGCAGTCACTATGTATATACATTACATTACTGATCCTGAGTTACCTCTTGTATTATGCTCCAGAGCTGCACTCACTATTCTGCTGGTGCAGTCACTATGTATATACATTACATTACTGATCCTGAGTTACATCCAGCATTATACTCCAGAGCTGCACTCAGTATTCTGCTGCTGCAGTCACTGTGTACATACATTACATTACTTCTCCTGTACTGATCCTGAGTTACCTCCTGTATTATACTCTAGAGCTGCACTCACTATTCTACTGGAGGAGTCACTGTATAAATACATTATGTTATTTAGTCTGTACTGAACAGGATTATGTCTTCTGTCCTGTTTTATACTCCAGAGCTGCACTCACTATTCTGCTGGTGCAGTCACTGTGCACATTCTCCCCGATGTTCCAGAAGTGTCCTTTTTACAGTAGACTTATATAGGCAATACTGCATGCCCTTGTGCATTATAGGGGCTCAGCTAAGATATCTGTTGGAGTCTATCACTAAGTTTGCTCATTGTTCAATACTATCTAGCAGAATTATGAATGCAGCTCTGGGGTATAATTTAGACTAAAAGTCAGAAAAGGGATAATATAGAAAAAAATGTGAAAAGATGGACAAAATACATATTGTGATCATTATTATTTTGAGTGGGGGGAATTTGCGAAAGCTGGCGGACATCCACTGAAGAATTTATAAAAACAGGCGGCCAAGGTGTCACCCGTGAAGAAGCAGACAGCCCCCATGGAAAGAATAGGCTTCCACCGTCTTGTAGTGTCAATGTTAAAGCAATCGTAATTCAGAAATATGGAAAAGAAAAAAAAGACTAAAATAATGGTCATCGCTGCATGTTTGGAATGATAAAGTGGCTAACTTCTAAATCCGTCATGCCCTGGAAAGGGCCGAGACTGGCAGGACAATGGGGCGCGCTTAATTGCCAAAGCAAAATCCATTCAGGCATTCACGCTGCAGAAAAGAGAGTCAGTGAAATGACAGGGGCTGGCAAGCGATGAATGCCGCCATCAGGCCCCCGAGATGGCGCTGGGTAATTCACACATACAGTAGTGGCCATTCACCCACCACTGCTTTATAGCTACTGTGTCTCCTTCAATCAAAACTGGTTAGAAAAACAAACATCTTATAAAACTCACGCTGGGCCGTAATACCAACACTAATTAATGCACAAAATAGAAGCATGGGGAAAATATGGCTTTAATTGCCCACTATTGTCTCCTTTTATTAACTCCAAGTGGTCATTATAGCTGCAGGCTTTACAAAATAACAGTCACTTTGCGCCCTCAAAATCAACATACTCATCTCCTACGCCTTTAAAAATGTTCACGCTCCTTTCTCTTTAGATTATTATTTGTCCAGATCATTTCCTGACATTGCTCCATCATATGCATTACCACGATCAATCACATAATTATATGAAAGTGCAGGTCACTGCCTCCTGCAAGATCATCACACTCCTCCTCAGCTGCTAAAATCTTCACTATGATCTAATTGCCACCACTGCTATTCCTACATCAACCCATAGCATATTACTCCATTGCTTTACTATTACAGCACTTCTGTTTTCACTAAAATAGCCACATGAATTAACAGGTCACTGCCTGCCACACATTCATCACACTTCACTTCTGCTGCTGCCATGTGCATTATGATCTGATTGGCACCACGGTTATTCCTGCACCTCTCTTACTTTTCTATTACAATACCACTATTTTCATTAAAATATTCACATGAATAAACAGGTCACTGCCTCCCGCATTATCAACACACTTCTCTTCTGCTGCTGCCATCTTAACTATGATCTGATTGCCACGATGGCACTTCCTATACCAACCCATATTATATTTTCAAATTACTTTTCTATTACAGTACCACTTTTCTTATTAAAATTTTCATATAAATTAACAGGTCACTGCCTCCCACACATTCAACACACTTTTCTTCTGCTGCCGCCATCTTAACTATGATCTGATTTGCATCATGACAATTCCTACACCAACCCAAATTATGTTTTTCTATTACTTCTCTATTACAGTACCGCTTTTTTTTATTAAAATTTCACATGAATGAACAGGTCACTCCCTCCCACACATTCAACACACTTTTCTGCTGTTGCCATGTTAATTACAATCTGATTGTCACCAATGCTATTCCTACATAAACCCATATTATTCTGCTCTATGGCTTCACTTTTACAGCACTTCTATTTTCCCTAAAATATTCACATGAATAAACAGGTCACTGCCTCCCACATTATCAACACACTTCTCTTCTGCTGCTGCCATGTTAACTATGATCTGATTGCCACCATGGCAATTCTTGCACCAACCCATATTATATTTTTCTATCACATTTTTATTACAATACTGGTTTTGTTTTTTGTTTTTTTCATTAAAATATTCACATGAATGAACAGATCACTGCCTCCAACACATTCAAAACACTTCTCTTCTGCTGCTGCCATCTTAACTATGATCTGATTGCCACCATGACAATTCCTTAACCAACCCATATTATATTTTTTTTATTACTTTTCTATTACAGTACCATTTTTTTTATTAAAATATTCACATGAATGAACAGGTCACTGCCTCCCACACAATCAACACACCTTTCTGCTGCAGCCATTTTAACTAGTATATGATTGCCACCAATGCTATTCGTACATAAACCTATATTATTCTGCTCTCTGGCTTTACTTTTACAAAATGTTAATTTTCCCTAAAATATTCACATGAATGAACAGGTCACTGCCTCCCACATTATCAACACACTTCTCATCTGCTGCTGCCATCTTAACTATGATCTGATTTGCCACCATGACAATTCCTACACTAACCCATATTATATTTTTGTATTACTTTTCTATTACAGTAGCCTTTTTTATTAAAATATTCACATGAATGAACAGGTCACTGCCTCCCACAGTATCAACACACTTGTCTTCTGCTGCTGCCATCTTAACTATTATCTGATTGCCACCATGACAATTCCTACATCAACCATTATTCAACTCTATTGCTTTACTTTTACAGCACTTCTATTTTCCCTAAAATATTCACATGAATGAACAGGTCACTGCCTCCCACATTATCAACACACTTTTCTCCTGGCAAAGTGGTCAAAACACTGAAAATCCCCATATAATCCACAATAATAATTATGCTCCATAATGAATGTGGCTGCAATAATATGATCCACTAGCTACACAGGGAAAGTCCCTACCAGTTACCTGCTGTCATGTTTTGAGTCAGTGTGTTGCCATTCCCCCATCATGCACTCCCAACGCACGTTTCACAAACGCTTCTTCAGGGAGTCAATATAATAAAAACAGATCTGCTACATGCATTTACTTGCTCACTAACATGCTTACTAATATACTTTCGTGGACAGGTCACTTTCTCCTTCAAGATCAGTTCATTGGTCTCCTGCAGCCATAATTATTTCTAAGCTCTCACTGGACTCAGAACATTTTATTATTGCCCTTTTCATGATATAACGGCATCATATTCATCCCTATCCTCACTAACATAATCACATAATTGAGCAGGTCAATGCCTCCCACACAATCAACACACTCCTCTTCTGCTGCTGTGATCATTCTCATTACTTGTTAATAAAAATAGACCTGCTACATGCATTTCTTAGCTCACTAATATGCTTACTAATATTTTTTCGTGAACAGGTCACTTTCTCCCTCAAGATCAGTGCATTAGTCTCCAGCAGCCATAATTATTCCTAAGCAATCACTGGCCTCAGGACATTTTATTGTTGCCCTTTTCATGATCTATCCGCATCATATTGGCCCCTGTCCTCACTAGCATAATCACATAAATGAGCAGGTCACTGCCTCCCACACAGTCAACACAGTCCTCTTCTGCTGCTGTGATCAGTCTCATTATTTCATTGGACTCTCTAATATGTATATATCTGCTACATGCATTTCTTAGCTCACCAACATGCTTACTAATATACTTTTATGGACTGGTCACTTTCTCCTTCAAAGTCAGTGCACTGGTCTCCTGCAGCCATATTTTTTCTAAGCTCTCACTGGCCTCAGGACATTTTATTGTTGCTGTTTTTATGATCTAACCGCATCATGTTCACCCCTGTCCTCACTAACATAATCACGTAAAAGTACAGGTCACTGCCTCCCACACAGTCAACACAGTCCTTTTCTGCTGCTGTGATCAGTCTCATTATTTCATTGGTCTCTCTTTAATATGTATATATCTGCTACATACATTTCTTAGCTCACTAACATGCTTACCTAATATTCTTTCGTGGACAGGTCACTTTCTCCTTCAAAATCAGTTCATTGGTCTCCTGCAGCCATATTTTTTCTAAGCTCTCAGTGGCCTCAGGACATTTTATTTTTGCCCTTTTTCGTGGTATAACCGCATCATATTCACCCCTGTCCTCACTAACATGATCACAAAAATGAGCAGGTCACTGCCTCCCACACAGTCAACACACTCCTCTTCTGCTGCTGTCATCACTTTCATACTCTACATAGTATAATGTACCTGAAATAACATTATTTATAAATAACGGTAGACATTACTCGCTTTATACAATTCAATCACTATTTTTGGACAACAGAAACTGATATTATTACCTGACCAGGAGTGGGAAAAAGAAAAAAAAAAGCAGTAAAAATAGATTCAGCATGTAAGGGCGCGACGCTTGCCAAAATTCCCTTTGCAATTTACTGGCATCATAAAGAACGTCGAGAATAAGAGCGGAGTCATATTTGTGGGTAACGGGAAACTATTTTACAAACAGAGCGTTTTCGTTCTCAAGTATCAGCTCCGAGACGTAAAAGCAACACCAGAAGCCATTGCAGTTTTAGGGAAAGGAAGAAGGGGTGGGGGTCGAGCACTCTTTTTTTTTTTGCTGTGTTCCCCTTTGGTGATGCGACACCTCAAATTCCATCAGACGCTTGCAAAGTAAATTTACCAGATGGGAAGAAGGAGGCTAGAAACGGGGAGGGGGGGAATAACTCAGAAAGCTGCCAAGACGAAAACCACTTTGACTTCTTGAGTTACGCAGAGGAAAAAAAAAAATCTCTGCAGGAACAGAAAACAGAATAAACCTTTTTCGTGAAAAAGTTTCTGTTCCTAATTTACAATTTTTGGGGAAAAAAATAAATAAAAAATGGTAAATATTGTACACTAGCTGTAGTACCCGGCGTTGAGATAGTAACTGTCTCTGTCTCTCTCCAAATCTCTGTCTGTCTCTCCCAGTCTCTCCCTGTCTGTCTGTCTCTGTCTATGTCTGTCTGTCTCTCCATCTCTGTGACTGTCTGTGTCTCTCTCCATCTCTGTGTCTGTCTGTCTCTCTCCATCTCTGTGTCTGTCTGTCTCTCTCCATCTCTGTGTCTGTCTGTCTCTCTCCATCTCTGTGTCTGTCTGTCTCTCTCCATCTCTGTGTCTGTCTGTCTCTCTCCATCTCTGTGTCTGTCTATCTCTCTCCATCTCTGTGTCTGTCTGTCTCTCTCCATCTCTGTGTCTGTCTGTCTCTCTCCATCTCTGTGTCTGTCTGTCTCTCTCTCCATCTCTGTGACTGTCTGTCTCTCCATCTCTGTGTCTGTCTGTCTCTCTCTCCATCTCTGTGTCTGTCTGTCTCTCTCCATCTCTGTGTCTCTCTGTCTCTCTCTCCATCTCTGTGTCTCTCTGTCTCTCTCTCCATCTCTGTGTCTCTCTGTCTCTCTCTCCATCTCTGTCTGTCTGTCTCTCTCCATCTCTGTGTCTGTCTGTCTCTCTCCATCTCTGTGTCTGTCTGTCTCTCTCCATCTCTGTGTCTGTCTGTCTCTCTCCATCTCTGTGTCTGTCTGGCTCTCTCCATCTCTGTGTCTGTCTGTCTCTCTCCATCTCTGTGTCTGTCTGTCTCTCTCCATCTCTGTGTCTGTCTGTCTCTCTCCATCTCTGTGTCTGTCTGTCTCTCTCTCCATCTCTGTGACTGTCTGTCTCTCCATCTCTGTGTCTGTCTGTCTCTCTCTCCATCTCTGTGACTGTCTGTCTCTCCATCTCTGTGTCTGTCTGTCTCTCTCCATCTCTGTGTCTGTCTGTCTCTCTCCATCTCTGTGTCTGTCTGTCTCTCTCCATCTCTGTGTCTCTCTGTCTCTCTCTCCATCTCTGTGTCTCTCTGTCTCTCTCTCCATCTCTGTGTCTCTCTGTCTCTCTCTCCATCTCTGTCTGTCTGTCTCTCTCTCCATCTCTGTGTCTGTCTGGCTCTCTCCATCTCTGTGTCTGTCTGTCTCTCTCCATCTCTGTGTCTGTCTGTCTCTCTCCATCTCTGTGTCTCTCTGTCTCTCTCTCCATCTCTGTCTGTGTCTCTCTCCATCTCTGTGTCTGTCTGTCTCTCTCCATCTCTGTGTCTGTCTGTCTCTCTCCATCTCTGTGTCTGTCTGTCTCTCTCCATCTCTGTGTCTGTCTGTCTCTCTCCATCTCTGTGTCTGTCTGTCTCTCTCCATCTCTGTGTCTGTCTGTCTCTCTCCATCTCTGTGTCTGTCTATCTCTCTCCATCTCTGTGTCTGTCTGTCTCTCTCCATCTCTGTGTCTGTCTGTCTCTCTCCATCTCTGTGTCTGTCTGTCTCTCTCTCCATCTCTGTGACTGTCTGTCTCTCCATCTCTGTGTCTGTCTGTCTCTCTCTCCATCTCTGTGTCTGTCTGTCTCTCTCCATCTCTGTGTCTCTCTGTCTCTCTCTCCATCTCTGTGTCTCTCTGTCTCTCTCTCCATCTCTGTGTCTCTCTGTCTCTCTCTCCATCTCTGTCTGTCTGTCTCTCTCCATCTCTGTGTCTGTCTGTCTCTCTCCATCTCTGTGTCTGTCTGGCTCTCTCCATCTCTGTGTCTGTCTGGCTCTCTCCATCTCTGTGTCTGTCTGTCTCTCTCCATCTCTGTGTCTGTCTGTCTCTCTCCATCTCTGTGTCTGTCTGTCTCTCTCCATCTCTGTGTCTGTCTGTCTCTCTCCATCTCTGTGTCTGTCTGTCTCTCTCTCCATCTCTGTGACTGTCTGTCTCTCCATCTCTGTGTCTGTCTGTCTCTCTCTCCATCTCTGTGACTGTCTGTCTCTCCATCTCTGTGTGTCTGTCTCTCTCTCCATCTCTGTGACTGTCTGTCTCTCCATCTCTGTGTCTGTCTGTCTCTCTCCATCTCTGTGTCTGTCTGTCTCTCTCCATCTCTGTGTCTGTCTGTCTCTCTCCATCTCTGTGTCTCTCTGTCTCTCTCTCCATCTCTGTGTCTCTCTGTCTCTCTCTCCATCTCTGTGTCTCTCTGTCTCTCTCTCCATCTCTGTGTCTCTCTGTCTCTCTCTCCATCTCTGTCTGTCTGTCTCTCTCCATCTCTGTGTCTGTCTGGCTCTCTCCATCTCTGTGTCTGTCTGTCTCTCTCCATCTCTGTGTCTGTCTGTCTCTCTCCATCTCTGTGTCTCTCTGTCTCTCTCTCCATCTCTGTCTGTCTGTCTCTCTTCATCTCTGTGTCTGTCTGTCTCTCTCCATCTCTGTGTCTGTCCGCCTCGTTCCCCGTCCGTCCGCCTCGTTCCCCGTCCGTCCGCCTCGTTCCCCGTCCGTCCGCCTCGGTCCCCGTCCGTCCGCCTCGGTCCCCGTCCGTCCGCCTCGGTCCCCGTCCGTCCGCCTCGGTCCCCGTCCGTCCGCCTCGGTCCCCGTCCGTCCGCCTCGGTCCCCGTCCGTCCGCCTCGGTCCCCGTCCGTCCGCCTCGGTCCCCGTCCGTCCGCCTCGTTCCCCGTCCGTCCGCCTCGTTCCCCGTCCGTCCGCCTCGTTCCCCGTCCGTCTCGTTCCCCGTCCGTCTCGTTCCCCGTCCGTCTCGTTCCCCGTCCGTCTCGTTCCCCGTCCGTCTCGTTCCCCGTCCGTCTCGTTCCCCGTCCGTCTCGTTCCCCGTCCGTCTCGTTCCCCGTCCGTCTCGTTCCCCGTCCGTCTCGTTCCCCGTCCGTCTCGTTCCCCGTCCGTCTCGTTCCCCGTCCGTCTCGTTCCCCGTCCGTCTCGTTCCCCGTTCGTCTCGTTCCCCGTTCGTCTGCCTTTTTTTCCCTGTCTGTCTACTTCCCTATCTGCCTCTGTCTCTTTCTCTGTTTGTCTGTCTCTGTCTGTCTGCCTTTTTTCCCTGTCTGTCTGTCTCTTTCCCTGTCAGCCTCTGTCTGTCTCTTTCCCCGTGTGTCTTTCTGTCTGTCTTTTTTCCCCTATGTGTCTGTCTGTTTGTCTCTGTCTCTTTCCCTGTCTTTCTGTGCCTATGCCTGTCTGTCTGTGTCTCTCTCTATCCGTCTCTCCACTGACATCATATTACCTCCCACATAAGCTTCTTATACTATGAATGTCCTTTGTTCCTGTAGCAACCAATCACAGCTGCTATTAATAACCTGTAGCTCCCAACTCCATTTAGTTTAATGGAGGCAGGTTTTTTGGAGAGTAACTGTAAAGCGTGGGGTTAAATGTTCCTGTCAAAACTTAGTCTATGACGTTCCTTGAGTCACATGAAGTGTCTGTGCAAAATTTTGTGATTGTAAATGTGACAGTGCGGATTCCTTTAGCGGACACACACACATACGTACACACACATATACATACACACACATATACACACACACACACACACATACATACAGTACATACACTCAGCTTTATATATTAGATATATAAAAACAAATTACGCACTGAATGGAAGAAGAAGTCTACAGAGACTGGCCAGATTTCCTCCCGATAATTGAAGAGTCTTCGGAGAAATGAAAATTCTAGGTTATTCACGGCACGGAGGAATAATATGTTTCTGTTGGGATACAATGGGACGACTGTGTAATCAGGGCAACACCGTACAGATGATGTTTATTTGACTCGGAAAAGTGGAAGAAAAAAAAACGAAACGGGGGAAAAGGAAAAAAAAAATGAATGAACACAATGTCAGAAGGCATCTATTAACTTGTTACATGCCACGTCTGATCTCGCTCCACTCTCGAAATTCCTTGGTCATACTTAAAGATTGGGGTTTCGACGGAGGGAGGGAGGGAGAGGATTTTGGAACTGGCACTACATGTGTGCCAAAAGGCGACTTCTGCCCTAGGATATAAGCCAAATCAGGTTATACACGGGCATCAGACGGAGCGAACGGTTTAAAGTGGCAGTAGTCGATTTTCGCTTGATGAAGACCATGTGTTGAGGTTACTTGATGTCACAAGTGATGCAGTCAATTTTTTTTTTTACTTTTACCGGGCAGGAGTCTTAGCTGATGTCATGTAGGAGATATTTTTGGATATCGGCGTAATAGACAGTTCACTATTGACCTGCAAACTCTGGATAATTGATTGAAAACCTCTAATAAGAACATACCAATCTTAAGCCGGGAGAGGTTAGCGCAACATTATCTGATCATCCGATAGATATTTCGATCTAGGTAGATAAAAGTTTTCGAAAAATCTAATAAGTTTCAAAATCCTTAAAGGCTTTTTAAAAAAAAAAAAAACTACCCAAGAGAAGACATTGGGATAAAAGAATCAAGACTTCCACTTTTGCGTTGGACTCGAAAAACGATCATGCCTTCAATTATTTTTTATGACCTGGGATCAGACAAGTGGGCATGAGTGGCCTAAAGGTGCCAGGGTGATGATTGAACAATCTTTAAACAAAATATCGTCTTGTGAACACACATGTAGCCATACATATTCAAAATCCCTGGGGCTAAGCACAAATGATCTGTTAGAATATTCTTTCAAATAAAAAATCTTTTGTCCAACTACCCAAATATATGTTGAAAAATTCAAATAGGGACAATTTAGGTCGGCCAAACATTTGTTTGGCTGACAGCTATCTCAGCCAACTTCCCCATACACATGAGAGATTGGATCAGTTTTACATGGGAAGGGAGGATAAAGATATGGCTCATACATAGTCTGGTCTCGGCTCGTACATAGTCTGGTCTTTTCTGTAGTCACATATGGATGCGAACATGGACGATAAAGAAACAAGAAAGAAGAAGACTCAACGCCTTTGAAATGTGGTGATGGAGAAGGAGGTTATCAATACCATGGATGTTTAGAAGACCAAACATCAATTTTAGAACAAGTCAAACCAAACATGTCAATTAAAGCAAGGATCACCAAGCAACGACTTGCCTACTTTGGATCATACAAGGAGAGAAATCATTGGAGAAGGACATACAGTAATGGAAGGAAGAATAGAAAAAGCAAGGTGAAGAGGAAGACCAGCAACCCGATGGCTTGATAATATCAAGATAATCAAGGAGAAGACCCTGGTGGACCTAGCTAGGCTTGCACAAGATTCATCTTCCTATAGAGGGTGCATCCATCAAGTCACCATGGCCCAAGATCGAGCGAAAGATCATTAAAAAAAAAAAATCTCCCCTGGAATAGAAAGAATCGGGCGTTGAAATTCCAACCGCCCAATCCTTTTCTCCCTCAACATCATGTTAGTGGACAGTCAGAAGGTCCCCATACTCATAAGATAGTCAGCCGGTCCAGCCACAATCAATCAACTTTCATCTAACTGTTATGGATGGCTTTAATTTGAAACAATAATGATGTGTCATCTTTTCCATAAAACAATTTTTCGATGTTACATGTCCCCCATCAAACATTCCTTATGCTTGAATTGTCATCAACTTAAGTCTATTAGCTATGGGCACCTTTAGATGACCCAACCCGGTCTTCTAGATCCAAAATCTTTGAGTTTTGTAGTACTGGCTCTCAATGAAGAGACCTAATTATGTATAGAGACTGATTTTCAAGGCAATGCTTCAAAGTAACTCATACCAGCCAAACCAAAGATGCATATGGAGGCAGCAAGGTTTTTTGGCACTCATCAGTACAAAGCACGGTACTAGTTGGCTGAATAAGATGTCTAGATGCAGCTCAAGGTGCTGGTATGAGATACTTAGCATATCTGCAAGTCTCTATATATATAGTTGGTTTTCTTCAATGAGAGATGTTTTTATTCCTGAGCTGTGTGTATTGGCTCATTCAGCCATCCAGTAACCTGCTTTGTACTAATGAGAGGCAAAAAACCCGTAACAGTGGTGCTGTCCACAGATGAAGCTGTGGTTTGGGTAGCTTTTCATATTTTTGACCCTAGATAAGCAAATGCAAGGATTTTATTCTACATCACCACTTAATGGTTAAAAAAAACCAAAACAACAAAAAAAAAACCTAACCCCCGATTTGCAAAAAAAAAAAAAAAAAATTCCTTTTTTAAAAAAAAACCCTCTAGAATTCTAAAATTAACAGTAAGGGATTTTTGTACTAGTAAAGCCGGACATCATCTGACAGATCCCCTGAACATTTTGCCCAAAATTGCCAAAAATCAAGATTATATTATTTCAAATGTTTTTTTTAGTAAAGGCCTCATATGGAATGTCTCGCCCCAAATTACCAGCTAATTAACGGCTGTATTTATCTGCAACGCGGCTTCCCCCATGTAAAATCCCTCAACATAATGCCGTCACAGGTTTTTCTTGTCTCTGGAAAACTAAACATCTCTTTTAAAATCCACTCTTAATAAACACTGGGGGGAAAAATGGCAGACTTTTCCAAATTAAGAATCCCAGACGTGTTTTTATTTCTTTCGACAGGTTTGAAGGCATAGTTACAACCGGCGTCTTAAAAAGTAATGAAATATAGATTTATTAAACATACCTTTATTATGGCATGGAGGAGATTAAAAAAGTGTTTGCAATATGAAACTTTTTCAGAATTTCCCGCTGACACTTGTGTTTTAGCCGTGCTTCAAAAGACACAAATTTTTCTGTCCACCTTGGTCTTTGAGCCCTAACTTGAGTCTTTTGAAGCACGGCTAAAACACAAGTTAGGGCTCAAAGACCAAGGTGGACAGAAAAATGAGCCTTCAAGGGGAAACTAGACATCTCCAAGACTCAATTTGACCTTGAGAGGAACCAGGTAATAAAAACTTCCCAAAATTATGCAAAACCTTTCCCTTGGTACATCAGCTACCTAGCTCCAGAAATCCAGCTAGAACATTTGCATTGTCATGAAGCTTGGGTGCCTGACGAATTAGCGTTGACTTAGATATAGGCTTGGATGAATTTCATGGTAATTTATGGAAATCGAGGCTGCCAAGCAAAATTCCTACTTTTATAAAGTAATCGCGAAACCTCAGAAGACCACATAACATCTCCACTGACCATAGAGGAGCTCACATCAAGATGTCCAATAAGTATAGCTATGTCTAAAGGTAAGAACCAAAGGGATGCACAGCTCAAAAGGGTTGTGTAGACCCCTGTCCTGTTAGAAGACCCAGCTTACCCCAACCATAGCTATCTTAAAAGAAATCTACAACACAAATTCTGGCCTTCTGGTCATCCCAAAGATCCTTACAATGCAATTCTGAGACATAGATGGATAGATGGAGAGAGAAAAGATACATAAACCAGATAGATTGAAGTACAAGATATGAAGGAGCATTCAGCTGACAGCTTTCCTTGCCGACGTCCCCATACACAGGAACATTCAGCTCAGACAAGTCCTCCTGTGTTCTCCTTGAGAAAACCGTTGCAAGTCTCCTCTGGTCCAATTTCTCTTGGACTCAAACCTGGGTCCTGGTATTGATGGATAGAAACCGACTTTATTTCAGCGACTGAGCTGGATTATTTGTTGCTCTGCATCTTGGCTTCCAAGAATTCTGGAGTTCTGTCTGTGACCTGTCCTAGAACATGGACCTCCTGTCTTGTGTCCACCTTTGGTTTTGTGCAGTTTCTGAGGTTGTCCAACTTCTGTTTACTCCTGAGTGTCATCTGCCTTCTCCCTGTGGTCACCAGCATCCCGTTACCTGTTTCCATTCGTCAGTAACTCTGCTACCTGTCTGCCAGTAATCCTGTTAGCTGTACTCAGTCGTGGGTAACTCTACCTGTCTGCCAGCGGCCTTCAGCAATCCTGTCCCCTGCAACAGTCGTCTGTATACCTGCTGTTCGCCAGAGGTCTTCTGCTATTCCACCATCTGTCACAGGTCTTCAGTAACGCTGCCATCTGCCCAGGCTGTTCAGGTTATGTTTTGTAACTCTGCTCATGTCCCTTCTCTGTCTGTTTCTCCCTAGACTTGATTAAACCATTATATTTGTATTCTAGATGTCCATGTACTGCATCCTCCACCTGGCTGACCACCAGGCTTAGAGGATGCACTGCCACCATGTGAGCCCACCCCTAGAGCGAAGAAAAAGAAAGAAAGAGATAAAAAAAAGAGAGAAACAGAGAAAGATAGAGAAAAAGAGAGAGAGAAAAAGAGAGAGAGAGAAAGAAAGAAAAATAAGGAAAGAAAAATAAATAATGAAAGATGAGAAAGAAGGGAGAGAAAGCTGAGAAGGATGGTTGCGAAAGAAAGAAATAAAGAAAGAAAGAAAGAAAGAAAGAAAGAAAGAAAGAAAAAGAAATCAAGAAAAATAAATAAAGAAAAATAAAGAAAGAAAGATGAGCAAGATGAGAAAGAAGGGTGAGAAAGAAAGAAAAAGAAAAAAATAAGGATGAGAAAGAAAGAAAAAGAAAAAAATAAGGGTGAGAAATAAAGAAAAAGAAAAAAATAAGGGTGAGAAAGAAAAAAGGGTGAGAAAGAAAGCAGGGTGAGAAAGAAAGCAGGGTGAGAAAGAAAGAAAGAAAGAAAGAAAGAAAGAAAGAAAGAAAGAAAGAAAGAAAGAAAGAAAGAAAGAAAGAAAGAAAGAAAGAAAGAAAGAAAGAAAGGTGAGAAAGAAAGAAAGGTGAGAGAGAAAGAAAGAAAGAAAGAAAGAAAGAAAGAAAGAAAGGTGAGAAAGAAAGAAAAAAAGAAAGAAAGGTGAGAAAGAAAGAAAGAAAGAAAGGTGAGAAAGAAAGAAAGAGAGAAAGAAAGAAAGGTGAGAAAGAAAGAAAGAAGGGTGAGAAAGAAAGAAAGAAAGAAAGATGAGAGAAAGAAAGAAAGAAAGAAAGAAAGAAAGGTGAGAAAGAAAGAAAGAAAGGTGAGAAAGAAAGAAAGGTTAGAAAGAAAGAAAGAAAGAAAGAAAGAAAGGTGAGTGAGAAAGAAAGAACGAACAAATCTCACTGAAAAAGGAAAAGAAAAATCCAGTTTCTTGGCATAATGCTGTGGGCACGGCTTGTGTGACAGTAATTACAGCAGGGGATAAGCACCGGGCGACCCCAGGCCCGAGCGCTGTGTACATGTGAGGTAGAAGCCAGGTCCTAACAGATTATGGAGGCTTATGTGGATCCGATGTCCCCAGCTCTAGGGGCCGGGCGCTCATGGATATAAACAGGCCAATCTGCCCCTGTACCTGACTGCAGCCATCACCAGTGCCCAGCGTGGGATTCAGCAGAACCCAACAGGAGCGCCCCTAATCTAATGGATCAATGCTGTTACAGGGCACGCCGCATTCTGAGGCACTCCACTTCAGAACAATGCGGCTGGTCTCACGCCTCCCACCGAGAAAGCTGGAATTATGGCTGCTGTCACTCAGCTCGTGTCACAACACATCTGTCATATATGTGCTGTACGCTAGAGTGCAAGCTCCATGGCCCAATACTCAATATACACGCGGCTCAAATCCTTTCCTTCTATTCATTTTCAGTGACCAGAAACATTTTCCTCCATTCACCTCAGAGTGAGATGTAGCCACTTTCCTAATACTGCACTGTGCCGTAATTGTACAGTTAATGGGGCTATTTCATCTTGGCACCTCTTATAGGGACCCCCTCGGACCCCTCTTTACAACCCTCTCGAGGACCAGGTTACCTAGCAGCCATTCCATCCATACATTACATCAGCTGCCATTTACTAGGATGGCTGTATGTGCCGTAATACTATGTTCAGACGGTCTCTTTTTTTTGTTGGGGACTTTTGGGGAAAAAAAAAAAAAAAAATCAAAAAGTATAACCCTATTGATTTCTATGACAAAAACATCTTGCTGTTCATATGTTCAAGCGTTTGAGGGCTATGTGGGGGCCATTATTCTGTATGGAGGGCTATGTGGGGCCATTATTCTGTATGGAGGGCTATGTGGGGACCATTATTCTGTATGGAGGGCTATGTGGGGCCCATTATTCTGTATGGAGGACTATGTGGGGTCCATTATTCTGTATGGAGGGCTATGTGGGGACCATTATTCTGTATGGAGGGCTATGTGGGGGCCATTATTCTGTATGGAGGGCTATGTGGGGCCATTATTCTGTATGGAGGGCTATGTGGGGCCATTATTCTGTATGGAGGGCTATGTGGGGACCATTATTCTGTATGGAGGGCTATGTGGGGGCCATTATTCTGTATGGAGGGCTATGTGGGGCCCATTATTCTGTATGGAGGGCTATGTGGGGGCCATTATTCTGTATGGAGGGCTATGTGGGGCCCATTATTCTGTATGGAGGGCTATGTGGGGCCCATTATTCTGTATGGAGGGCTATGTGGGGCCCATTATTCTGTATGGAGGGCTATGTGGGCCCATTATTCTGTATGGAGGACTATGTGGGGCCCATTATTCTGTATGGAGGGCTATGTGGGCCCATTATTCTGTATGGAGGGATATGTGGGGCCCATTATTCTGTATGGAGGACTATGTGGGGGCCATTATTCTGTATGGAGGGCTATGTGGGGCCCATTATTCTGTATGGAGGACTATGTGGGGCCCATTATTCTGTATGGAGGGCTATGTGGGCCCATTATTCTGTATGGAGGGATATGTGGGGCCCATTATTCTGTATGGAGGGCTATGTGGGGCCCATTATTCTGTATGGAGGGCTATGTGGGCCCATTATTATGTATGGAGGGCTATGTGGGGGCCATTATTCTGTATGGAGGACTATGTGGGGCCATTATTCTGTATGGAGGGCTATGTGGGGCCCATTATTCTGTATGGAGGGCTATGTGGGGCCCATTATTCTGTATGGAGGGCTATGTGGGGCCCATTATTCTGTATGGAGGGCTATGTGGAGCCCATTATTCTGTATAGAGGGCTATGTGGGGCCATTATTCTGTATGGAGGGCTATGTGGGGCCCATTATTCTGTATGGAGGGCTATGTGGGGGCCATTATTCTGTATAGAGGGCTATGTGGGGCCCATTATACTGTATGGAGGGCTATGTGGGGCCCATTGTTCTGTATGGAGGGCTATGTGGGGCACACTATTCTGTATGGAGGGCTATGTGGGGCCCATTGTTCTGTATGGAGGGCTATGTGGAGCACACTATTCTGTATGGAGGGCTATGTGGGGCCTATTATTCTGTATGGAGGACTATGTGGGGCCATTATTCTGTATGGAGGGCTATGTGGGGCCCATTATTCTGTATGGAGGGCTATGTGGGGGCCATTATTCTGTATAGAGGGCTATGTGGGGCCCATTATACTGTATGGAGGGCTATGTGGGGCCCATTATACTGTATGGAGGGCTATGTGGGGCCCATTGTTCTGTATGGAGGGCTATGTGGGGCACACTATTCTGTATGGAGGGCTATATGGGGCCCATTATTCTGTATGGAGGGCTATGTGGAGCACACTATTCTGTATGGAGGGCTATGTGGGGGCCATTATTTTGTATGGAGGGCTATGTGGGGGCCATTATTCTGTATGGAGGGCTATGTGGGGGCCATTATTCTGTATGGAGGGCTATGTGGGGGCCATTATTCTGTATGGAGGGCTATGTGGGGGCCATTATTCTGTATGGAGGGATATGTGGGGGCCATTATTCTGTATAGAGGGCTATGTGGGGCACATTCTGTATGGAGGGCTATGTGGGGCACATTATTCTGTATGAGGGCTATGTGGGGCACATTATTCTGTATGGAGGGCTATGTGAGGCCCATTATTCTGTATAGACGACTATGTGGGGCTCAGTATTCTGTAATGAGGACTATTTGGGGCCCATTATTCTGTATGAAGGACTATGTGGGGCCCGCAACTAAGTTGGCTCATTACTTTCTTCAAGTTTTTAACTTTGTCCCTCTTTGAATTTGAGTTTGACATCCCTGAACTAGAAGCTCACTTTCTCCCATTCCCAAACCGAGCCATATAGAGTCCAGTATAGGAAATGGGAAATCCAAAAACAGACAAATCCATAGTAAATCTACGATCACCAATTATTTCTGATTTTCACAATAAACAAAAGCTCAGGCCATATTTTACAGAAAAAAAACTAAAAATGTAAGAAACAATATTCCCTTTGTTGAGGATTGGGCAATTCACACGTCCAAAGTTCGGATCCAACATAAACAGAACACAAACAAAATAGCAGTTCTCCAACCGCACTCGACACCGCCTGTTGTCAGTCGTTAGTAATTATGGCCACCGAACCTATATTTATAAATCCAGAGAAAAAGTCTTTAAAACTTTAATGATAGAGAACATCTGACCCATTCCCATTAATATAAAAAGATCCAAATTTATTTTTGAATAAGAGCGATTGTTCCAATATTGATTGATGAATGCATCGCTAGGTCGTAGATTTTTATCTCTGCAAGTATACAAAAAAAAATATAAAAAAACCCAAACATTATATAATATATATAAATATATATATAAATATATATTATAAAAAATGAAAAAAATGTATATATGTGTGTGTATACGCTATATATCCATATATATATATATAATATATATATATATTTATTTAGGTTTTGTATATATATATATATATATATATTATATATATATATATATATATATATACACACATACATACATACATACACACACACAAAACCTAAATAGTTATATATATATGTATATATATATATATATATATATATATGTAAGGATATATATTATATATACCGTATATATTCTTTAAAAGTAATGTTTTTCAAGTTTACGTATATTAATTTTGTTCTACCTGAAACTACAGTACAGGCCGCAACACATATTTTCTACTGTAAAACAATATTTTTGCCAGGCCATAGCATAAAAATTAAATATCTGCCCGCAAGGGTAGATTTCTCATAGAACGCAAGGGAATGGTTGCTCGTGACATTGTGTTTGCGCGACAACTGCATTTGTGCAGGTTGTGCCTGACAAATCGTGTGCGGAGTGCCCTTCTACAGTAGATCCCCCCTTTAAATAGTAAGGCTTATTATACATGGACAAATATGTTCAAACTGTTTAACAGAAAAGCAGCCTTTGTTGCCCATAGCAACCAATCAGAGCTAAGCTTTCATTTTAATACAGCTGTTTAAGAAATGAAAGCTGCACTCTTATTGGTTGCTATGGGTAACAAAGACAGTTTTGAAGAGGTTTATACACGCAAATAGGCCTCAAATCTGTGTTCATTTTTACCATCAGTTATTCACAGATGGATAAAGCAATAAATACATTACAATGCCATCCGTTTGCCGTACATGTTTTTTTCACTTATATTGGCCTTTGTTATCAACGGTGCTGGAAAAAAAACAACATGTCTCTATGTGTTTTACAAGGACGGACTGTAAAGTACCATAGGTTATATTGTGTACATGTGGTATCCATGAAAAAAAGGATACAACACGGATGTGTGAATGAGGCCTAAGATAAATAGATAGAGGGATAGATAGATAGATAGATAGATAGATAGATAGATAGATAGATAGACAGAGAGACAGAGAGATAGAGAGATAGAGAGATAGAGAGACAGACAGACAGACAGACAGACAGACAGACAGACAGACAGACAGACAGACAGATAGAGGGATAGATAGATAGAGGGATAGATAGATAGAGGGATAGATAGATAGAGGGATAGATAGATAAGACAGATAGATAGACAGACAGACAGACAGACAGACAGACAGATAGATAGATAGATAGAGGGATAGATAGATAGACAGATAGATAGACAGATAGATAGATAGATAGATTGAGGGATAGATTGAGGGATAGATGGAGGGATAGATGGAGGGATAGATAGATGGAGGGATAGATAGAGGGATAGATAGATAGACAGATAGATAGACAGATAGATAGATAGATAGATAGAGGGATAGATAGATAGAGG
>NC_134353.1:55989017-56011517 GCF_048569485.1 Anomaloglossus baeobatrachus | reverse complement strand
CTGACTACGAACAGCGCTGTATGGACCAGCCAGTCTCCTGACCCAAACTCAACAGCATCATATAATCTGACTATGAACAGCGCTGTCCGGACCAGCCGATCTCCCGATCCAAACTCAACAGTCTCATATAATCTGACTGACTATGAACAGTGCTGTCCAGACCAGAGAGTCTCCCGACCCAAAATCAATAGTCTCATATAATCTGACTATGAACAGCGCTGTCCGGACCAGCCGATCTCCCGACCCAAACTCAACAGTCTCATATAATCTGACTGACTACGAACAGTGCTGTCCAGACTAGAGAGTCTCCTGACCCAAAATCAACAGTCTCATATAATCTGACTACGAACAGCGCTGTCCAGACTAGAGAGTCTCCCGACCCAAACTCAATAGTCTCATATAATCTGACTACGAACAGCGCTGTCCGGACCAGAGAGTCTCCTGACCCAAACTCAACAGTCTCATATAATCAGACTATGGCTGGTCCGGACAGCACTGTCCGTAGTCAGATTATATGAGACTGTTGAGTTTGTGTCAGGAGACTTTCTGGTCTGGACAGCGCTGTCCAGTCTCCTGACACAAACTCAACAGTCTCATATAATCTGACTACGAACAGCGCTGTCCAGACCAACCAGTCTCCAGACCCAAACTCAACAGTCTCATATAATCTGCCTATGAACAGCGCTGTCCGGACCAACCAGTCTCCAGACCCAAACTCAACAGTCTCATATAATCTGCCTATGAACAGCGCTGTCCGGACCAACCAGTCTCCAGACCCAAACTCAACAGTGTCCTATAAGCTTCTGTACATGGGAGCAGCCATTTAACACATCACAAACCCTACAATCTATTCCCCTGTGGACAATTTCTTAAAAGGTCGTAAAGCACTTAGTGTCCGGCTTCCTCGTGATAACGAAGTGATCTCTTAAGCAGCTGCCATTATCCTGAGACAGTGATAACAAAGGAGCCGCACCCCGGGAGCGTCACAATTCACACTTGGGGGGGGGGACGACAAGATTGTTTGTTTGCTTTACCCAGAAAAAAAAACAAAAGGGGATTAAAGCTTCTTCTGATGCATCCATTAGTGGAGCAGATTCATTATCTCCAGCATTGGGAACTGTTAAAACCCCATTAAAGGGGCATTTATGTGATAAGAACTGATAACAACAAAAATTCTAGTACAGAAATCTAGACAAAAAGGAAAAAAAAATCTACTAAATTGGCATTGAAATGAAAAAAAAAAAATGGTGTTTCAATCATGTTTTAAGCCATTTTTAAAGGCAGATTTTGGAGAGATTCCGCACCGGAAAAAAACTTTTTTTTAACAAAATCAGAAACTATATTCCCACAGGGTTTTTTTTTATTAAAAATGCTTGGAAAACTTGTCTTAGGGTCTGTGCGCACTGAGAAGATGAGTTTCTTAAGCAAAATCCGCACCCTCTGGCAGAATTCCACACCCGTGGCAAAAAAAATGCACCCAAAATCCGCATGCGGTTTTGCCGTTTTTTGTTTTTTTTTTTTTTAACCATGGCAAAACCGCAGGTACCTGCAGAAAAGAAGTGACATGCTTCTTTTTGCTGCAGAAATTCTGCAGCAAAACCTATAGGAAAAAAAAAAACGCAGTGTGCGCACAGCATTTTAGATTTCTCATAGATTTTGCTGGGGAAGGACTGCATGAACTTTATGAATAAAAACTGCAACTTTTCGGCAGCAAAAACCGCGGCGAATCCGCGGAAAAAAAACGCAGTGTGCGCACAGGGCCTTATTGATTTTAATGGGAAATTCACTTTTCAACTGCTATTCATAGGAGTTTTTAGTGTTTTTTTTATTTATTATTTATATATATTTTATATATATATTTTATATTATAATTATTTTTTTTAATTTTTTTTATTTATTATTTATATATATTTTATATATATATTTTATATTATGTTTAATTTTTATTTTTTTTTATTTATTATTTATATATATATATATATTTTATATTATGTTTAATTTTTTTTATTTTTTTTATTTATTTATATATATTTTATATATTTTATATTATGTTTAATTTTTTTTATTTATTATTTATATATATATTTTATATTATGTTTAATTTTTTTATTTTTATTTATTATTTATATATATTTTATATATATATTTTATATTATGTTTATTTTTTTATTTTATTTATTATTTATATATATTTTATATATATATATATTTTATATTATGTTTATTTCTTTTATTTATTATTTATATATATATATTATATATATTTTATATTTTTTTTAATTTTTTTTATTTATTATTTATATATATTTTATATATATATTTTATATTATGTTTAATTTTAATTTTTTTTATTTATTATTTATATATATATATTTTATATTATGTTTAATTTTTTTTTACATTTTTTTATTTATTTATATATATATTTTATATATATATTTTATATTATGTTTAATTTTTTTTTTTTTTTTTTTATTTATTATTTATATATATATTTTATATTATGTTTAATTTTTTTTTTATTTTTTTATTTATTATTTATATATATATATATATATATATATATATATATATATATATATATTTTATATTATGTTTCATTTTTTTTTATTTTTTTTTTATTTTTCTGACAAGGTTTTGAAAAATTGCCCATCACGTCTTTGAAGCAGATACTGATGGAATCTGGAATCCGCTCCAAAATGGTCACTGTCCAATCAAAAGCCTGCGAGAAAACAACATGCTTAAATAAAAAAAATTTTTAAAAAAATTAAAAAAAAAAACTTTTACAAAACTTTTTAGAACCTTGTCATGAACGTTATGGGAAGGAAAAACTCCTCCAAAAACTCGCCAAAAAAAGGAGCGTTTCCCGAAGCTGGTTCTGCTTGAAAAACTCAGTGTGAACAAAGCCTTAGAGGGGCATTAATCTGTTCAACACCGGATGCAAAAATGATTGCCCCCTTTTACTTTTAAACATTGTGATCACACTATAAGAAAAGTTATCCAACTTTTTACCTAGACTTTGTTTTTAAAGTTTTCATGTTTTTTTAGGATCTTTGCATGCCGTCTATGAATGAAAACATTCTTCACATTCTTCTTTACATTCAGAGTGATATGAAAAAAATAATCACTAGTCTCAAGGCAATATCACAAGTGCATTCTCTGCATTGACTTACACACATTATATGAGACTTAAACCATAAGCAAAGAACAAGGCTATTCCCATCTCCAATATCCCATCTTATCATATAGTAGGTGTAATAATAATAATATTAGCAAAGACCTCCAATTAGAAATGTAGTATAGTTCTCCTGATTAGCTATGTCTCTAACCTCATGTGCAGGGCATTGCAGCTTAGGTCACACTGTTTACATCCAATCACATTATGACAGTTAGTTGCTCGTGGTTGTAACTATGGATACTTAAGCTGCAATGTCCTGCACATGAGGTAAGAGACATGGCTATATCAGGAGAACTATTTCAAAAGGAAATTACCAGAAATAGCTAGCTATATGAATAAACATTGTCTTAAAGTGTAATTGTTATTTCAGGAGAACTTGCTGCAGAATGTCTGTCGGCCTCTCGCTCCCTCCCTCCTCCGCCTCTCGCTCCCTCCCTCCTCCGCCTCTCGCTCCCTCCCTCCTCCGCCTCTCCCTCCCTCCCTCCCTCCCTCCTCCTCCTCTCGCTCCCTCCCTCCTCCGCCTCTCCCCCCCTCCCTCCTCCTCCTCTCGCTCCCTCCCTCCTCCTCCTCTCGTTCCCTCCCTCCTCCTCCTCCTCTCGCTCCCTCCCTCCTCCTCCTCCTCCTCTCGCTCCCTCCCTCCTCCTCCTCTCGCTCCCTCCCTCCTCCTCCTCTCGCTCCCTCCCTCCTCCGCCTCTCGCTCCCTCCTCCGCCTCTCGCTCCCTCCCTCCTCCGCCTCTCCCTCCCTCCCTCCTCCGCCTCTCCCTCCCTCCCCCCTCCGCCTCTCGCTCCCTCCCTCCTCCGCCTCTCCCTCCCTCCCTCCTCCGCCTCTCCCTCCCTCCCTCCTCCGCCTCTCCCTCCCTCCCCCCTCCGCCTCTCGCTCCCTCCCTCCTCCGCCTCTCCCTCCCTCCCTCCTCCGCCTCTCGCTCCTCCCTCCTCCGCCTCTCCCTCCCTCCCTCCTCCGCCTCTCGCTCTCTCCCTCCTCCGCCTCTCGCCCCCTCCTCCGCCTCTCGCTCCCTCCCTCCTCCACCTCTCGCTCCCTCCCTCCTCCGCCTCTCCCTCCCTCCCTCCTCCGCCTCTCCCTCCCTCCCCCCTCCGCCTCTCGCTCCCTCCCTCCTCCGCCTCTCCCTCCCTCCCTCCTCCGCCTCTCGCTCCTCCCTCCTCCGCCTCTCCCTCCCTCCCTCCTCCGCCTCTCCCTCCCTCCCTCCTCCGCCTCTCCCTCCCTCCCTCCTCCGCCTCTCGCTCTCTCCCTCCTCCGCCTCTCGCCCCCTCCTCCGCCTCTCGCTCCCTCCCTCCTCCACCTCTCGCTCCCTCCCTCCTCCACCTCTCGCTCCCCCCTCCTCCTCTCGCTCCCTCCCTCCTCTGCCTCTCGCTCCCCCCCTCCGCCTCTCGCTTCTCCCTCCGCCTCTCGCTCCTCCGTCCGCCTCTCGCTCCCCCCTCCGCCTCTCGCTCCCCCCTCCGCCTCTTGCTCCCTCCCTCCTCCGCCTCTCGCTCCCTCCCTCCTCCGCCTCTCGCTCCCTCCCTCCTCCGCCTCTCGCTCCCCCCTCTGCCTCTCGCTCCCCCCTCCGCCTCTCGCTCCCTCCCTCCTCCGCCTCTCGCTCCCTCCCTCCTCCGCCTCTCGCTCCCCCCTCCGCCTCTCGCTCCCCCCTCCGCCTCTCGCTCCCCCCTCCGCCTCTCGCTCCCCCCTCCGCCTCTCGCTCCCCCCTCCGCCTCTCGCTCCTCCCTCCGCCTCTCGCTCCCTCCCTCCTCCGCCTCTCGCTCCCTCCCTCCTCCGCCTCTCGGTCCCTCCCTCCTCCGCCTCTCGGTCCCTCCCTCCTCCGCCTCTCCCTCCCTCCCTCCTCCGCCTCTCGCTCCCTCCCTCCTCCGCCTCTCGCTCCCTCCCTCCTCCGCCTCTCGCTCCCTCCCTCCTCCGCCTCTCGCTCCCTCCCTCCTCCGCCTCTCGCTCCCTCCCTCCTCCGCCTCTCCCTCCCTCCCTCCTCCGCCTCTCGCTCCCTCCCTCCTCCGCCTCTCGCTCCCTCCCTCCTCCGCCTCTCGCTCCCTCCCTCCTCCGCCTCTCGCTCCCCCCTCCTCCGCCTCTCGCTCCTCCACCGCCATAGAACATTAAAAGCACCAATTGTCATCTCCTATCTCAGTAATGAGATAGTCTACCTTCACTGAATACAGATATTACCCACAAATTGTGAATGAAAGAGGAGAAAGAAGCAGATTTCTCTGATAAGATACATTACAGAGTTGGTTACTTTCATATTATTTTATGAAATAAAAATTAAAACGACGGTAACACTTTAAGTGACAGTGTAAGTCCATTGGAAGATAAATATGCAGATATTGTCTATAGCGACCAATCAGCTAAAAGCTTTAATTTTTTTTAAGAAGAAAAGGTGACATTCAGCACTTCCATCCGGTGGAAAACAATTCAACTTTTAATCCATCCATTAAAAACCACAGAGAAGAAAAAAAATGAAAATCTGACGCGTTTCACGTGCAACATTCAATGTTAATCATAGCAAATTTTTAACCAGCAATGGAAGAATAAAAGCTGCAATCTGATTGGATATTGTGGTCCATTTTTCCATACATTACGCCGGTCGTATTTACAGCCATCGCTCTTACCTCTCGCAGAGTCGCAAAACGCAATTAGTCCAATAATAAGGAAAGCGAACTGGAATTCCATGTTGAAGCGCTAACGAAAGTCTTTCAAATGCCTAAAATATAACAAAAAAAAAATTAAAAAAATTAAAAACATCTGAATATAATATTTTCCAGTAAAAGTCTTCAATAAGCAAAATCTTTAAAAATAAAAAAAAATAAAAAAAAAAAAAAAAAAAAAAAAGGTAAAAAAAAATCAACTTAAAGGGCACCTCCACTGGTAGACTAGCACTGAGCAATCCGATCGGGAAAAGTCAAAGCAAGATTCTCATTAGTTGCTATAAAAAGCTAAAAATAATAAGGACTTCTTCACACGTAGCAAATTTATTTTTTTTCTGCGGTGATTTTTTGCCGTACTTTTTATAGTAACAACATTAGTTTTTAAATCTCGTTCACATTATGCGTTTTCTTCTTTATATTTGTTTTTAAGCTGCAATGGGATTTTTTTTCAAAGCATAATATCAATTTTTTCAGTGTTTTTGTTCTTTAGAGGTTTTGAGGTGAAGGTACACAAACTAAAACATGAAAAAGATAAAAAAAAAAAAAGCATGAAAAACTACTCAAAAATGCTAGGGTTTTCTTGCCAGTAGTGTGAAAAAAACTCCAAATATCCTACTTAATTTTTGATGCATAAAAAACACAAGTTATGGCCAGAAATCTGCGGAATAAATTACACACAATCAGAGTGGATGAGATTTTAGGAAAATTCAAGTCCACTGATGATCGGTGCGGTTTTGGAGCCTTTTTTTCCTCTCTGTAGGCTTCTATGTGAATCTGGAAAAAGTGCAGTTATGTTTTTAGGTGCAGAATAAAAGCCTTAAGGCCATGTGCGCACTAGAAAATGACTTTTTCTTAAGGGAAAACCGGACCCTGTGAAAGAATTCCACACCTGCGGTAAAAAAACGCACCAAAACTGCACCGAAATCCACAAGCGGTTTTGCCGGATTTTGGTGCGGATTTGGAGCGGAATTTCTGCGGTTTTGCCACAGGTTGGTCCCTGCGGTTTTCTACCAATAATTAATGGCAAAAAAAACCGCAGGAACCTGCAGAAAAGAAGTGACATGCTCATTAATTCCGCAGCGGAAATTCCGCGGGTAAATCCGCAGGGACAAAAAAAAAAACGCAGCGTGCGCACAGCTTTTTTTAATCCCCATAGATTTCGCTAGAGAAGGACTGCAGAAATGTTATAAACATTTTCTGCAGCATTTCTGCAGCGAAATCCGCGGCAATTCCACGGGGGAAATCCGCAGCGTGCGCACAGGGCCTTACGCACTGAAATAAAAGGGGGAAAACGCATAAAACAGCAGCAAAAACACAATAATCAGAGAAGATGCAGGCGTCTACAAGAAGCAAGTGGATACAAAACAGCAGGGAAAAAAAGCAGCTAAAACGCAATAATCAGAGAAGACGGAGACGCCTGCTGGAAGCAAGTAGATAAAAAGCAGCAGGGAAAAAAAGCAGCAAAAACGCAATAATCATAGAAAACGTAGATACTTGCAAGAAGCAAGTAGATAAAAATCAGCAAAAGTGCAATAAGAAGAGAAGACAGAGACATCTGCAGTAAGCAAGTAGTTAAAAAGCAACAGGAAAAACGTAGTTTTTTCACCGACAAAAAGCAAGTAGATAAAAAGCAGCAAAAACGCAATAATCAGAGAAGATACAGACACTTACAAAAAGCAAGTAGATAAAAAGCAGCAAAAACGCAATAATCAGAGAAGACGCAGACACCGGCAGTAAGCAAGTATTTTATTATTATTATAGCGCCATCAATTCCAAGTAGATAAAAAGTAGCAAAAACACAATAATCAGAGAAGACAGAGACACCTGCAGGAAGCAAGTAGATAAAAAGCAGCAGAAATGCAATCATCAGAGGCCACACAGACGCCTGCAGTAAGCAAGTAGATAAAAAGCAGCAAAAATCAGAGAAGACGGAGACGCCTGCAACAAACAGGTAGATTAAAAGCAGCAGGAATAAAAAAAAAAGCAGCAAAGACGCAATAGTCAGAAGATATAGATGTCTGCAGGAAGTAGGTAGCTAAACAGCAGCAAAAATGCAATAATCAGGGAAGACGGAGAAGCCTGCAAGAAGCAAGTAGACAAAAAGCAGGAGGTAAAAAGCTGCAGAAACACAACAAATAGAGAAGATGCAGACGCCTGCAGGAAGCAAGTAGATAAAAAGCAACAAAAATGCAATAATCAGAGAAGATGCAGACACCTGCAGGAAGCAAGTAGATAAAAAGCAACAAAAATGCAATAATCAGAAGACGCAGATGTCTGCAGTAAGCAAGTAGATAAAAAGCAGCAAAAACGCAATATTCAGAGAAGACGCAGACACCGACAAAAAGCAAATAGATAAAAAGTAGCAAAAACACAATAATTAGAGAAGACGCAGACAACTACAGTAAGCAAGTAGATAAAAAGCAACAAAAATGCAATAATCAGAGAAGACGCAAACACCTGCAGAAAGCAAGTAGATAAAAAGCAGCAAAAATACAATTATCAGAGAAGACGTAGATGTCTGCAGGAAGCAAGTAGATAAAAAGCAGCAAAAACGCAATAATCAGAGAAGACGCAGACACTGACAAAAAGCAAGTAGATAAAAAGCAGCAAAAACGCAATAATCAGAGAAGACGCAGACACTGACAAAAAGCAAGTAGATAAAAAGCAGCAAAAACGCAATAATCAGAAAAGATGCAGACACCAACAAAAAGCAAGTAGATAAAAAGTAGCAAAAATGCAATAATCAGAGAGGACGCAGACACCGACAAAAAGCAAGTAGATAAAAAGCAGCAAAAACGCAATAATCAGAGAAGATACAGACACTTACAAAAAGCAAGTAGATAAAAAGCAGCAAAAACGCAATAATCAGAGAAGATAGACACTTACAAAAGGCAAGTAGATAAAAAGCAGCAAAAATGTAATAATCAGAGAAGACAAAGACACCTGCAGTAAGCAAGTAGATAAAAACGTAGCAAAAACGCAATAATCAGAGAAGACGCACACACCGACACAAAGCAAGTAGATAAAAAGTAGTAAAAACGCAATAATCAGAGAAGATACAGACACCTGCAGTAAGCAAGTAGATAAAAAGTAGCAAAAAGCAATAATCAGAGAAGACGCAGACACCGACACAAAGCAAGTAGATAAAAAGTATCATAGAAGATGCAGACAACTACAAAAAGCAAGTAGATAAAAAGAAGCAAAAATCAGAGAAGACGCAGACACCTGCAGTAAGCAAGTAGATAAAAAAAAAAAAAACTGCATTTACGTCATGTGTGAACACGGCTGTAATCACACAGTGGGAATGAGTTGCATTGAAATCACATCCACTTTGCTTTGATAGTTAAATGCCGTAGATTTTCTGCACAGAAAAATAAAGGAAAAATGCAGCCTTTACGCTACATGTGAACATGGCCTAATAATGATAAGTGGGGTTATTCTGCCTCGTATGTTACTTGCATCACCGCACTTATTCTTTTCATTCCTCATTACCTAGTCCTGGGCAGAAGAGCTTGCACTCTGAGCAGCTGACAATAATCTGTCCCCGTCCGCACAAGCGACACCGCGAGCCTCTCCTCCGCCCGTGAATCCCACGCCGCGCGTGTCAAAGGGCGTCACGATTTACAAACGCGTTGCACAAACAGCCCAGAGGTGCGCATTAATTGCAGCCAAGTACACGGCTAAACTCTCGCTCTCTAAACAGTGTCCGCATTCCTGGCTCTTGTAAACGCTTCGCACCCCGGGGACACACAACAATCCTCGTATTGATTCCAACAAGTTAAATAATTACACCTACAATCTGGAAGACAAATTTAGCAAAAAAAAAAAAAAAAACGAGGAGGAGGCGGCGGAGGAGGGGGCTCTTAACCCCTCGTCAGCCAAAAAACAATAGCCTAAGGGGTTAATCCGCTGATCCACACTGGCCACGTGCTCTACTTCCTATACGGCGCAGTCACATTGATGGGCTGAGAATGAAAAGCTGCATTCAGTGGGTAGAGTCCGGGCTGGGGGGCTCCCGGGGAACACAGGACACTTGTGTATCGCCCTCAGTCAAAATATCACATTCTGGCAGGTTTAGGCTATGTTCACACTAGAAAAATGATTTTTCTTAAGAAATTTCTTAAGAGTGCACCTGTGTTAAAAAACGCACCAAAAACGCACCTGCGTTTTTGCCGTGTTTTCGGTGCGTTTTTGCCGCGTTTTCGGTCCGTTTTTGGTGCGTTTTTACCGCTGGTTGCTCCCTGCGTTATTGTGCCAATTATATATAGCAAATAACGCAGTTAGCTGCAGAAAAGAAGTGACATGCTCATTCTTTTTCTTAAGAAAATCTACTGAAAGAATTTTCTTAAGAAAAAAACGCAGTGTGCGCACAGCTATTTTTTTTTGCCATAGGTTTTGCTGGGGAATGTCTGCAGAAAGGTTACAAGAATTTCTCAAGAAATTTCTGCAGCAAAAACGGACCAAAAACGCAGGTAAAAAACGCAGTGTGTGAACATAGCCTTAAAGTAAATACAAGCGACTTACGGAAGAAGAAGGACCTATTTCTAGGTTCTGTTCACATGTGCCGAATGTAGTGAGCACAAAAATCCATGTCCAATCCGACCCACCAGTCTGATAGGGGTTTCCCTAAACCCTCTTCACGTGATGGACACGTTTCCATCTGCAAGAACCTACAACAGAGCCGCCGCGGCACAACAGCACTTTAAGGGTCCCGGACTCGTAAACCCAACATGTGACAATACCTTAGGGCAGGGTATATGGACTTACGGAAGAAGAAGGACCTATTTCTAGGTTCTGTTCACATGTGCCGAATTTAGTGACCACCAAAATCCACGTCCAATCCGACCCACCAGTCTGATAGGGGTTTACCTAATCCCTCTTTACATGATGGACACGTCACAGAGAAGACGTTCTGCAGATTCCATATGGAAGAACCTACAGCGTAGCCGCCGCGGCACAACAGCACTTTAAGGGTCCCGGACTCGTAAACCCAACATATGACAATGCCTTAGGGCTGGGTTCATGGACTTACAGAACAAGAAGGACCTATTTCTAGGTTCTGTTCACATGTGCCGAATTTAATGACCACCAAAATTCACGTCCAAGCCGACCCACCAATGTGATTGGGGTTTCCCTAATCCCTCTTCACGTGATGGACACGTTTCCATCTGCAAGAACCTACAACAGAGCCGCCGCGGCACAACAGCACTTTAAGGGTCCCGGACTCGTAAACCCAACATATGACAATACCTTAGGGCAGGGTTCATGGACTTACAGAACAAGAAGGACCTATTTCTAGGTTCTGTTCACATGTGCCAAATTTAATGACCACCAAAATTCACGTCCAATCCGACCCACCAATGTGATTGGGGTTTCCCTAATCCCTCTTTACATGATGGACACGTTTCCATCTGCGAGATATATTGTATTTATATGTATTTCCATATACAAGAACGTACAACAGAGCCGCCGCGGCACAAACTGCATTTTAAGAGTCCCGGACTCTTAAATCCAATACCTTAGGGCAAGGTTCATGGACTTACGGAACAAGAAGGACCTATTTTTAGGGCTTTGTTCACATGTGCTGAATTTAGTGACCACCAAAATTCACGTCCAATCCGTCCCTCGAATGTGATTGGGGTTTCTCTAATCCCTCTTCACGTGATGGACACGTTTCCATCTGCGGATTCCATCTGCAAGAACCTACATAAGAGCCGCCGCGGCACAAACTGCACTTTAAGAGTCCCGGACTCTTAAACCCAACATGTGACAATACCTTAGGGCAAGGTTCATGGACTTTCGGAACAAGAAGGACCTATTTTTAGGGCTTTGTTCACATGTGCCGAATTTAGTGAGCACCAAAATCCAAGTCCAATCCGTCCCACCAATGTGATTGGGGTTTGCCTAATCCCTCTACACGTGATGGACACGTTTCCATCTGCAAGAACCTACGGCACAAATTGCACTTTAAGAGTCCCGGACTCGTAAACCCAACATATGACAATACCTTAGGGCAAGGTTCATGATCTGAGCACACAGGGCAATGAACGAACAGGCACAAGTCAGAAAAATTGCTCCATGTGAAACCGACCTACATAGAGTTCCACTAATCCGATATTCTGGTAATCTGGCATCTAAACATACTCGGCCACGATGACCTGAAGAATTCCATACACGATGCCCTGACATAAATGCGTAATTACAGCTCCAGTAACGAAGGGGCGTGCGTCCCGTTCATTCATACACTTTACTACCCGCCATAGGCTGTGTGCAGCTATACAGGGGCCAGCGAGGGAGATATATGGCCGCCGTCACTTATTATATGCTGTAAAGATTCCCTTTGAACTATGTACAGTGCGGCACTGTACACTTTATCTGCTGTTTATAGGAAATCTATGGGGCGCTGGTGCTCTTCTAAGACGTGGCTGCACAGGTAGTGCTGTGGGGTACAGGCGGCTCCTATAGGGCACGAGGGTAAGGGGTGTCTGTAAAGGGCACTCCATGGGCTGCTTGCAGGGGGCACTCCATGGGCTGTTTGTATAGGGCACTCCATTGGCTGTTTGTATAGGGCACTCCATTGGCTGTTTGTATAGGGCACTCAATTGGCTGTTTGTATAGGGCACTCAATTGGCTGTTTGTATAGGGCACTCATTTGGCTGTTTGTATAGGGCACTCAATTGGCTGTTTGTATAGGGCACTCAATTGGCTGTTTGTATAGGGCACTCAATTGGCTGTTTGTATAGGGCACTCTATCGAATGTCTGTATAGGGCACTCTATCGAATGTCTGTATAGGGCACTCTATCGAATGTCTGTATAGGGCACTCTATCGAATGTCTGTATAGGGCACTCTATCGAATGTCTGTATAGGGCACTCTATCGAATGTCTGTATAGGGCACTCTATCGAATGTCTGTATAGGGCACTCTATCAAATATTTGTATAGGGCACTCTATCAAATATTTGTATAGGGCACTCTATCAAATATTTGTATAGGGCACTCTATCAAATATTTGTATAGGGCACTCTATCAAATATTTGTATAGGGCACTCTATCAAATATTTGTATAGGGCACTCTATCAAATATTTGTATAGGGCACTCTATCAAATATTTGTATAGGGCACTCTATCAAATATTTGTATAGGGCACTCTATCAAATATTTGTATAGGGCACTCTATCGAATGTTTGTATAGGGCACTCTATCGAATGTTTGTATAGGGCACTCTATCGAATGTTTGTATAGGGCACTCTATCGAATGTTTGTATAGGGCACTCTATCGAATGTTTGTATAGGGCACTCTATCGAATGTTTGTATAGGGCACTCTATCGAATGTCTGTATAGGGCACTCTATCGAATGTCTGTGTAGGGCACGCTATCGAATGTCTGTATAGGGCACTCTATCGAATGTCTGTATAGGGCACTCTATCGAATGTCTGTATAGGGCACTCTATCGAATGTCTGTATAGGGCACTCTATCGAATGTCTGTATAGGGCACTCTATCGAATGTCTGTATAGGGCACTCTATCGAATGTTTGTATAGGGCACTCTATCGAATGTTTGTATAGGGCACTCTATCGAATGTCTGTATAGGGCACGCTATTGAATGTTTGTATAGGGCACTCTATCGAATGTCTGTATAGGGCACGCTATCGAATGTTTGTATAGGGCACTCTATCGAATGTCTGTATAGGGCACGCTATCGAATGTTTGTATAGGGCACTCTATCGAATGTCTGTATAGGGCACTCTATCGAATGTCTGTATAGGGCACGCTATCGAATGTCTGTATAGGGCACTCTATCGAATGTCTGTATAGGGCACTCTATCGAATGTTTGTATAGGTCACTCTATCGAATGTCTGTATAGGGCATTCTATGAGTTGTCTGTATAGGGCACTCTATGAGTTGTCTGTATAGGGCACTCTATGAGTTGTCTGTATAGGGCACTCTATTGGCTGTTTGTTTACGGCACCACATAGATTATGGGCTGTATTCACAAATGTAGAATTTATATAATATACACTTGTATATAACAGGTTAAATCTTAACATATCTGTAGCCCGGCACATGGTAACAGATGTCCACAGGGAAGCATCTCACATGCACCATAATAAAGCATCCCTATAGCATTTATACAGGGGATTCCTATAAGATGTTCATTTTTGGTGGGAACATAATAGTAGCTAATGGGTTTGGCGAGTACCGGAAGTCTTCTATAGGTGTCCTATAGGCTACTGTGGGTGCACTTATCACAGATGAGTGTCTTATAGGGCATTCTGTACTGTAACATTTCTTATTATATGGTGACCTGGGCATTCTATATGGACACATCTATAGGGCGCTGAGTGAGTTGGGACCTTGGAATCCTATAGCTAGGTGCAGTGTGATATATTCTGGGTAATCGACCATTGTTGTCCGGTATTTTGTGGGTTAACAGACCTAGCTGGATGAGGCTCATTTGATAGGTGAGAGGAATAACGTACAGGGCATTTTGTGGGGTAGTAGCCGTTCTTGTAGGGCATTGTATGGGTTATCCATACGGAGCATATGGCAATCTGTGGGTTTGTGGACACTGTGGGTTTGTGGACACTGTGTGGGTTAGTGTTGATGCGTGTAGTGCTCTATATCGGTTGTGTTCATTTCTATGGGGTGTAACACTCTTTACTGGTCAGCGATCCTTCTTATGGGACAGTATATGGGTTCATTGATGCTGCCATAAAACCAGCTATAGCGTATATGCCAGTATGGAGATCAGTGGTGATCTATAAGTTTTATTCCAAGGTGTATTGGATCCTGAGTGTTCTATGTCATCTGACAGGGTAGGGATTCTGTTCTAAGGTGTAGGGAGCGTTGTATGGACAGCTGCCACAGCTATATGGGAATCTATAGGGTCCATGTCACTTTATAGGTCAGTGGTGATTGTACGCTGTATGCCGCACTGTACGGGTGCTATGTTATCTTACAGATCAGTGCCGCTATGCTGCAGTCTGTAGGGTACGTGACATTGTATAGTGGTGGCTGTGCGGGGTACTTGTAAGAACAGGAATTCTATGGCTATGTGCCCACACTAGAATGTCCCTGCGGATTTTTTTGCCTGAAAATCCGCGACTTTCGCGGCAAATCCGCACCCGCGGATTTGCCGCGGATTTACCGCGGATTTGCCGCGGATTTTGATGCGGATTTTTTTTTTTTTTTTTTCCCCATTCAAAGCCAAAAATCCGCACCAAATCTGCACCAAACAATTGACATGCTGCAGATTTTTCCGGATCAAAATCCGCGGCAAATCCGCCGCGGAAAAATCCGCAGCATGGGCACAGCATTTCCAAAATGCCATTGAAATGGCTTGGAAGTGCTGCTGCTGCAGATTTTCGGCAAATCCGCGGTAAATCCGCGGCAAAATCCGCGGTAAATCCGCGGTAAATCCTGTAGCGTGGGCACATAGCCTATGGGTAGTGCGTCCTATATACTGGTCACAATTATTTTCTAGGGTATAAAGGACACTCAGTTTGTCAGGTTTTGGAGTCAGTGTTTTTGGTAGAGCGGGCAATGGGTGACATGTTATAGATTAGTGGGGCGCGTATAGGTGGCTGCAGTCTATAGCTATGTGTCGTTTTTAAGGTATTAGTGGCTGCAGCCTACGGGTCATATGTCATGGTTACAGTCTATGGTTATGGGATATTTGGGGCAGTGGATAGTGTATATAGTGTATATGTTAAGGCACCGGATCGTGTATATGGCGTATCACTGCTTGCAGTCAGTGGATGGAGTATATGCTGTATTATTGGGGCAGTGGATGGTGTATATGGTGTATCGCTGGTTGCAGTCTGTGGATGGTATATATATGGTGTATATGGTATATATGGTATATATGGTATATATGGTGTATATGGTATATATGGTGTATATGGTATATATGGTGTATATGGTATATATGGTATATCGCTGGTTGCAGTCTGTGGATGGTGTATGTGGTGTATATATGGTGTATATGGTATATATGGTATATATATGGTGTATATGGTATATATAGTGTATCGCTGGTTGCAGCCTGTGGATGGTGTATATATGCTGTATATGTCGGGGCAGTGGATGGTCTATATATGGTGCATATGGTATAGATGATGTATATGGTATAGATGATGTATATGGTGTATATGGTATATATGATGTATATGTCGGGGCAGTGGATGGTGTATATGGTGTATACGGTATATATGATGTATATGTCGGGGCAGTGGATGGTGTATATGATGTATATGGTGTATATGGTATATATAGTGTATCGCTGGTTGCAGTATGTGGATGGTATATATGGTATATATGGTGTATATGGTATATATAGTGTATCGCTGGTTGCAGCCTGTGGATGGTGTATATATGCTGTATATGGTGTATATGGTATAGATGATGTATATGGTATAGATGATGTATATGGTGTATATGGTATATATGATGTATATGTCGGGGCAGTGGATGGTGTATATGGTGTATACGGTATATATGATGTATATGTCGGGGCAGTGGATGGTGTATATGGTGTATACGGTATATATGATGTATATGTCGGGGCGGTGGATGGTGTATATGATGTATATGGTATAGATGATGTATATGGTGTATACGGTATATATGATGTATATGGTATAGATGATGTATATGGTGTATATGGTATATATGATGTATATGGTATAGATGATGTATATGGTGTATATGGTATATATGATGTATATGGTGTATATGGTGTATATGGTGTATATGTCGGGGCAGTGGATGGTGTATATGGTGTATATGTCGGGGCAGTGGATGGTATATATGGTGTATATGCTGTATATGATGTATATGGTGTATATGTCGGGGCAGTGGATGGTGTATATGCTGTATATGGTATATATGATGTATATGATGTATATGATGTATATGATGTATATGCTGTATATGGTATATATGCTGTATATGGTGTATATGATGTATATGGTGTATATGATGTATATGATGTATATGGTGTATATGATGTATATGGTGTATATGATGTATATGATGTATATGGTGTATATGATGTATATGATGTATATGCTGTATATGGTATATATGCTGTATATGATGTATATGGTGTATATGCTGTATATGGTGTATATGATGTATATGGTGTATACGGTATATATGATGTATATGGTATAGATGATGTATATGGTGTATATGGTATATATGATGTATATGGTATAGATGATGTATATGGTGTATATGGTATATATGATGTATATGGTATAGATGATGTATATGGTGTATACGGTATATATGATGTATATGGTATAGATGATGTATATGGTGTATACGGTATATATGATGTATATGGTATAGATGATGTATATGGTGTATATGGTATATATGATGTATATGGTATAGATGATGTATATGGTGTATATGGTATATATGATGTATATGGTGTATATGGTGTATATGGTGTATATGTCGGGGCAGTGGATGGTGTATATGGTGTATACGGTATATATGATGTATATGGTATAGATGATGTATATGGTGTATACGGTATATATGATGTATATGGTATAGATGATGTATATGGTGTATATGGTATATATGATGTATATGGTATAGATGATGTATATGGTGTATATGGTATATATGATGTATATGGTGTATATGGTGTATATGGTGTATATGTCGGGGCAGTGGATGGTGTATATGGTGTATATGTCGGGGCAGTGGATGGTATATATGGTGTATATGCTGTATATGATGTATATGGTGTATATGTCGGGGCAGTGGATGGTGTATATGCTGTATATGGTATATATGATGTATATGATGTATATGATGTATATGATGTATATGCTGTATATGGTATATATGCTGTATATGGTGTATATGATGTATATGGTGTATATGGTGTATATGTCGGGGCAGTGGATGGTGTATATGGTATATATGGTGTATCGCTGGTTGCAGTCTGTGGATGGTGTATATGGTGTATACGGTATATATGATGTATATGGTGTATATGGTGTATATATCGGGGCAGTGGATGGTGTATATGCTGTATATGGTATATCTGGTGTATCGCCGCTCGCAGTCCTCGTCGCTTCCCGTGCTGTGGCCGCCGCTCGCTGTATATGAGCTCGGTGCCTCCAGCAGATGCGGCCGCACATGGTGAGGTGATGTATGGATGGATGCGGTGTATCGGGGGCGCCGCCGGTCACCCACCTCCGGGCAGTCCGTGCAGTCCGGCTCCTCCGCGCAGTAACACATGTGATGGTATATCCGTGCGGCCGGCGGTGAGGTGCTCCCGGCTCCTGCCTCCTCCGCCCCCGCCGTGCAGTGCTGGCCCCGCTCACTCCGAGCCCCGGGATCCCCGCGCTGTGGCCGCCGCTGCTGCTGTGCGCTCCCCGCAGGCTTTGTGATTCCAGGGACCGCAGCGCAAGAACACAAGCCCCGCCCACTTCAAAACTTTCAGCCAATCGGCGCAGACCGCTCTTCTTCGCAGCCAATAAAAGCGTTCGGAGCTTTAACTGTTAGCGCGCTGCAGCTGCTGTGTGAATGTGAGCGCAAGGTACAGCGATCCCCGGGGAAGAGCAAACAGGGCGTCAATCAGCGAGCAGCGGAGCACAAGAGGAGTATATGAGGGGGATGGAGCGGAGCTGATGGCCCTGGCGGCCAGGACTGCTCAGATCTGTATAATATCCAGAGAAGCCTCATCACATCACCTGTGTCCTCCAGACTGGGCACCTGCACTGACACACTGCACCGAAACCTCAGATATTTCTGCTCTGCTGCCCACATGGCACAGTCCAGGCTGCACTCCATATCACCAGACAGACCCCTGTGCTGCCAGGGTCTCAATGTTTTGCATTTTTGACTTTCAGGCTCCATATCTCTCCATCCTCTACAGCTTTGAGTGTGACACGACCTTCATTTTATAGACAACCATCTTGGCTATCTCATACAGAAATGTCACCTCCAACTATTCAGTATATTATTAGTTCTGCAGATTCTGGTCCTGTCTCTGCATTGTTACTGTTTTGCTCCTGTATTTCCTTATACTACTAATTACAACCTGTTCTCACATTTCCTAATAGCTCAGTGATGATTCCCAGGGGAAAAGTCAAGGAGCCATGAAGAAGGTTTCCCAAGACGAGAGAAACAGCATCATCCAAATCATCGATGGCGGTCTGTCGGCCAAGAAAATCACCAAACTGCATCATATGAGGCCATGACAGTTTGAACAGAATCCATCCATGGAAAAGCCAAGAGGTGACGTCCCGGCAAAATATCGAGGTCAACAAGTCGCTCATCCCAAGGACTATCAGTTCTGCAGTGGAGGCGGCTCGTATGGTGAGATCACAGACGTCCATACAAGCACCGGGCGACGCACATTACACAAGTCTGGAATGGTGGCCCGAAAAAAGGTGACGAAGACGCAAATTCAAATTAAGAGGTGACGTCCCGACAAAATATCGAGGTCAACAAGTCGCTCATCCCAAGGTCGATCAGTTCTGCAGTGGAGGTGGCTCGTATGGTGAGATCACAGACGTCCATACAAGCACCGGGCGACGCACGTTACACAAGTCTGGAATGGTGGCCCGAAAAAAGGTGAAGAAGCCGCAACTTCAAATTAAGAAGTGACGTCCCGGCAAAATATCGAGGTCAACAAGTCGCTCATCCCAGGGTCTATCAGATCTGGAGTGGAGGTGGCTCGTATGGCGAGATCACAAATGTCCATGCAAGTACTGGGTAACGCACGTTACACAAGTCTGGAATGGTGGCCCAAAAAAAGGTGACGAAGACGCAACTTCAAATTAAGAGGTGACGTCCTGGAAAAATATCGAGGTCAACAAGTCGCTCATCGCAAGGTCTATCAGATCTGGAGTGGAGGTGGCTCGTATGGCGAGATCACAGAGGTCCATGCAAGTACCGGGCGACGCACGTTACACAAGTCTGGAATGGTGGCCTGAAAAAAGGTGAAGAAGCCGCAACTTCAATATCATTATAAGAACCTAGGTTCGAGTTTGCAAAAAAGTATGAAAAGTGCAAAGTAGAAGATTGGAAACGAGTGATGAGAAGAAAGTCAGTAGACGCCTCTGATGGAGGCAAATGGGTCTGGAAAAACAAGGGAAACAGGGGTGAGAAATTGAAGGAACTGTGGAGGAAGCCTGATGATCTGGGGATGTTCACAGCCATATGTGATGGATACTTAACCAGGATCCATGGTGATCTGAATGCTGAGCTGTATGTGAGTGTCCTACAAGACAAGGTACTTCATACACTCGAGTACTATGGGGATGAAAAGGATGACATAGTGTTCCAGGAGGACAATGACCAGAAGCACACGGAGAGATTGGAGAAGAAATGGTTAAATGGCAATGAAGTAGAGGAGCTGGATTGTCCCCACAGTCCCCAGACCTCAACCCAATCCAACATTTGTGGGTGAAGAAATACTGTAGCTGTATATATACCGAAGTGAGCCGACCAGTATAAACCTACACTGGGAACGTGGAGAAGAGACCTGGGAGCAGATTTCAGTGGAGACATGCTGGAATCTGATCGAGAGCCCAGAAGCATCAGACAAAGGTGGATTTATAAAATACTAACACAAATAATAAAAACTTAATTTTGTAGGAGCAAAACAGTAACAATGCAGTGACCTAACAAGAATCTGCATAACTAAACATATGCTAAGAGATAATCATATGTATGAGATAGTGAAGATGATTGTCTATAAAATGAAGGTCGTATCACGCTCAAAGCTATAGCGGATAATGAGAAATGGAGCCTGAAAGTCAAAAGATCAAAACATTGTTACCCTTTTCCTTGTCAGTGTATATACACACCCACACACATATATTTAAATACAAGCACATAAACACGTACAACTATACACATATATACATAATTTATACACAACCACATAGGTGCAGGCAGCAATTACACAGATTTTTCCCTTGATTTTATTAGGATTAAGATTTTCTCTACCTGTAAGTCACACACACACACATATATATATATATATATCTATACACACACACACACACATATACACACACATATATATATATATCTATACACACACATATATATATATATATCTATACACACACACACACACATATACACACACATATATATATATATATATCTATACACACACACACACATATACACACACATATATATATATATATATCTATACACACACACACATATATATATATATATCTATACACACACACACACACACACACACATATATATATATCTATACACACACACACACACACACACACACATATATACAGTCATATGAAAAAGTTTGGGCACCCCTATTAATGTTAACCTTTTTTCTTTATAACAATTTGGGTTTTGCAGCAGCTATTTCAGTTTCATATATCTAATAACTGATGGACTGAGTAATATTTCTGGATTGAAATGAGGTTTATTGTACTAACACAAAATGTGCAATCCGCATTTAAACAAAATTTGACTGGTGCAAAAGTATGGGCACCCTTATCAATTTCTTGATTTGAACACTCCTAACTACTTTTTACTGACTTACTAAAGCACTAAATTGGTTTTGTAACCTCATTGAGCTTTGAACTTCATAGGCCGGTGTATCCAATCATGAGAAAAGGTATTTAAGGTGGCCACTTGCAAGTTGTTCTCCTATTTGAATCTCCTATGAAGAGTGGCATCATGGGCTCCTCCAAAACAACTCTCAAATGATCTGAAAAGAAAGATTATTCAACAAAGTTGTTCAGGGGAAGGATACAAAAGTTGTCTCAGAGATTTAAACTGTCAGTTTCCACTGTGAGGAACATAGTAAGGAAATGGAAGAACACAGGTACAGTTCTTGTTAAGCCCAGAAGTGGCAGGCCAAGAAAAATATCAGAAAGACAGAGAAGAAGAATGGTGAGAACAGTCAAGGACAATCCACAGACCACCTCCAAAGACCTGCAGCATCATCTTGCTGCAGATGGTGTCACTGTGCATCGGTCAACAATACAGCGCATGTTGCACAAGGAGAAGCTGTATGGGAGAGTGATGCGAAAGAAGCAGTTTCTGCAAGCACGCCACAAACAGAGTCGCCTGAGGTATGCAAAAGCACATTTGGACAAGCCAGTTACATTTTGGAAGAAGGTCCTGTGGACTGATGAAACAAAGATTGAGTTGTTTGGTCATACAAAAAGGCGTTATGCATGGAGGCAAAAAAACACGGCATTCCAAGAAAAGCACTTGCTACCCACAGTAAAATTTGGTGGAGGTTCCATCATGCTTTGGGGCTGTGTGGCCAATGCCGGCATCGGGAATCTTGTTAAAGTTGAGGGTCGCATGGATTCAACTCGGTATCAGCAGATTCTTGACAATAATGTGCAAGAATCAGTGACGAAGTTGAAGTTACGCAGGGGATGGATATTTCAGCAAGACAATGATCCAAAACACCACTCCAAATCTACTCAGGCATTCATGCAGAGGAACAACTACAATGTTCTGGAATGGCCATCCCAGTCCCCAGACCTGAATATCATTGAAAATCTGTGGGATGATTTGAAGCGGCTGTCCATGCTCGGCGACCATCAAACTTAACTAAACTGAAATTGTTTTGTAAACATGAATGGTCAAATATACCTTCATCCAGGATCCAGGAACTCATTAAAAGCTACAG
>NC_134353.1:55924017-55984017 GCF_048569485.1 Anomaloglossus baeobatrachus | reverse complement strand
AATTCAGATGGGGAACCCCACCAGATCATAGAGAAGTCATCAATAAAGCGCCCCCAAAAATTACCCTATCCAGGGGTGTATCAGGATCAGATAAAGAGGTCCCTCTCCCACAGTCCTAGAAACAAATTAGCATATGACGGGGTGGATGCCACCCCCATAGCGGTGCCCTGGAGCTGTAGGTAGAAGGGCCCATTTAAAACAAAAAGAAGTTTTGGGTAAGAACAAAATCCAATAATGAAATGAGGAAATCATTGTGATCCGGATCAGAGTTTCCCATCCGTAAAAATAAGAGACTGCCTGTATCCCACCCTCATGTTTTATACTTGTATATAAGAATTCTACATCACAGGTACTATATGTATTTTATAATGAATATATATATATATATATATATATATATATATACATTTCTATGTTTAGCACTTGATATTTATTATGTATTTTGCACCTGCATTTTTATGTATGTGCACACTGATAAGGATATATTCCTATTTTTAAATATATATCTTTTACTAAGTTAGTATGCACTTTCTGTCTGAGAACCCTGCCCCACCCACAGCCATTTGTTTTACTTCACATATATAGATTGATCCCTTGCTTCCCATACAGAGCAAGATTTTTAACTGCAGGTGAGGTTACATATAGGCTAGGGACCCCAAGAATAGAGATTACCTTGGCGTCGGTTTTGGGGCTCATTTGCATTGATCAATACAATGGTTAAACATCTCTTATATTCTTATTATTCATAGCAGTTATGCATATTCCTTTTTCATGTTTTTTTCACTTTTTCAGATAGTTCATTGTATTTTTCAGTCTAGTATTCCCATAGCAGTTCTGCTTTTCATCATTCCTATATACATTGTGATTTGTGTGCAACTCTTTATCCTATTGTAGAGACTGATACAGAGACATACAGGGAGATAGACAGAGAGTGACAGACAGACAGACATGGATAGAGACAGAGACAGACATGGATAGAGACAGAGAGACAGACACAGAGACAGACAGAGACAGACATGGATAGAGACAGAGAGACAGACAGGGAAAGAGACAGGGAAAGAGACCGACAGGGAAAGAGACAGACAGAGACAGAGAGGGAAAGAGACAGACAGACAGAGACAGACACACAGAGACAGACACACAGACAGAGAGACAGTTATAATCCCGGGCAACGCCGTGTACTACAGCTAGTAAATAATAAATCTCATAATGTTGACATAAAAAAGTAGAACATCCCTGAGGGCAGCTATATATTAAATATATCCATAAATACTACAAGGTATGAATAAAGTGCACATTTGTGTTTTGTTTTTTATAAAGACTAATAATTTATGCATTTGTATTTATATTAAAATATTAAAAAAATATATTGTAAATGATAGCCAAATAAGACAAAAAAGTGGATGTGTAAATGTAAATTACAAGCAAAGTAAATAACAGTATTATAGAAAAATTAGATAAAAATATAGTGACCCTGGGATCAATGTAGCAGTATAAACTGAATCTCAAACAAATACATTAATTGAATATTAAATATGAACACAAAATAAGTTAGCGAATATAATTATGCATACAATTATAAGGTGCAAGCGCAGTTTACACAACAATTCATACACTAATATATTAAGGTGATTGCGTGCGCATGTGCAACCTTAATTGAAACAAATGTGTAACCTAGTGCAATGAATACAATGGATAGTTTACCCTTATAAACAATGAACATCCCTACCAAGGGGTAGTAACCAGGGAATCTACTCAATCAATGTGCGCACACCAAGATAAACCATATGATAGGGCACACAATGTGTATATCTCAGTCACATAGAATAATCACTATTTGTCAAACTTTGCATCCCTAATTAGGCTAGCGAACGCTGGGGAAACGCAAGGAGATGAACACAGACGGTAATGTTACCTGGTCATAAGGCACGCTGCTCACACACCCGATGTACGTTTCGGAAACTTTCCTTTGTCAGGGGTAACCATAGAAATATTTGAATGTATGTGCTCTGTATACATGTGTGTGTTTGTTCGATTTATACATATGTGTGTGTTTTGTGTATACATATGTGTGTTTGGTGTATACAAGCGTGTGTGCTATGTGTGTGTATACATATATGTTTGTATGTGCTCGGTGTATGAAAGTATGTGTGTGTGTGTGCTATGTGTGTACATACATATGTTTATGTATGTGCTCTGTAAAAATGTGTGGGTGCTCTGTGTATACATATGTGTATGTGCTCTGTGTATACATATGTACATGTAGGTGCTCTGTATACATGTGTATGTGTGCTCAGTCGATACATGTGTATGCATACATATGTGTATGTATGTGATCTGTATACATGTGTGTGTGAGCTCGGATGATTGGTTGTTTATGGCGGGGAAAAAAATCCTTGTTTTCGGCAGCCTATCGCCCGGTGTACACTGCAGAGGAGCTGCTGATAAGGCGGCTTTCACACTACGTTTTTTTAACATGCGTCATGAACGTTTTTTTAACGCAAAAACGGATCCAGTGCAAATGCGTTTTCATTTCAATGCATTTGCAATGGACTCGCGTCAACATGCGTTCACCTGCGTTTGCGTGCGTTATAGTGAGGATCCAGCGACTTTCAGTTTTTTAACATTTAACAAACACTGCAAATTGCTGGATCCTGACTAAACAGCACGCAAACGCATGTGAACGCTGGCATGCTGATAGACAGGATCCTGCTTGCTCTACTGAGCATGCCCAGAAACCAGCCTGGTGTGATCAGTCTCTCCCTCCCCCTCCATCTCTCCCTCTCTCTCCTCTCTCCCCCGCCTGAGAGCGGAGGACGCTCATAACCAAGGTAAATATCGGGTAACCGTGGGCTTAGTTACCCGATGTTTATCTTGGTTACGTGTGCAGGGAGCAGGCAGCCCTGCTCCTAGCAGCTGCAGATGCTCGTAACCAATGTAAATATCGAGTATCCAAGCAAGTTACCCAATGTTTACCTTGGTTACGTGTACAGGGAGCCGGCTCCTAGCAGCTGCAGACGCTCATAACCAATGTAAATATCGAGTATCCAAGCAAGTTACCCAATGTTTACCTTGGTTACGTGTACAGGGAGCCGGCTCCTAGCAGCTGCAGACGCTCATAACCATTGTAAATTTCGGGTATCCAAGCAAGTTACCCGATGTTTACCTTGGTTACGAGCCTCCGCAGCTGTCAGATGTCAGCTCCCAGTCTTTCACGTTCAGTTCCCCCCACTCCCGATCACATGACTCCAATGCCCACCCATAAACTTAAAGTGACAGGATCCTGCAAAATAACACATGCGTTTGCATGCGTTTTTCTTTGCAAAAACAGGATCCGCTTTTGCAGCAAAAAAACGTTCATGACACATGCTAAAATAACGTAGTGTGAAAGCAGCCTAACATGATACTGGAGGGGGCAAACTGATCTATAGTGACCCTCCTGTACCATCATTCTTCCTCATCCTTTGTACAGAGGCCGGAAATAAGCATCGGAGGACATAGCATTGTGGATCGCGCCCATTTACCAGTCTGAACTCCGCGCATGTAATAGTATCCTAAGTGTGTGAGTGTGATGGGGCAATATGTCAGCATTTATGGCTTCATTTTGCCAAAAATCCGGCCCCGGATGCATCTAATATTTTTCGACACCTCCACGTTATTCTTGCAGAAATCCCGGCTCTCGCTGCAGCAACAACTCTGTTCAGATACATATGAGCAATTTTTCAGGAGCAGCACATGTGCCCCGCGTGTCCCCATCACCTCTGCTGGATGAGAAATCTTCATGGCGGGATGATGGTGTCTTGTTGAACATTAAGGGGGCAGCAAAGGACCTGATGGGGAAATGTTTCAATACTAATAAAGCAGAGCTGAAATTTCATTTTTCTGAAAGGGACCTCGCAGATGTAGCAGAGCTTAGTGTTTGTGAACAATGCAGGCAAGGTAACTGCAGTTCTGTAGAATCAGAGATGTATAGGATACTATCAGTCCTGCCTCAGCTCTGCTACATCTCTATGATCTATTCCATAATTTGCCTTTCGGAAGAAATTACCAACACTTTCCTCGGCACCAATACAGCCTATAATAACAACCAAATAAATAAGTAAATAAATAAAAAAAAAAAATAATCTATATATATATATATATATATATATATACATACATATACATATATATATATATATATATATATATATATATATATATATATATATATATATATATGTATATAAACACACAGGATCTGTCAACAGCAGCTCAGTGATGATTTCCAAGGGTCAATGGGTCAATGGATAATTGTACATTGCACTGTTTAATTGAAGAGTGAAAGAGAGAGAATATTAGCCACGTGCTCAAAATGAATGGTCACCAGATAATGATAGCACTATATCATTTCCACTGGAGCCCTATGCCTTTACAAGCTGAAGAAGCAGTGCTGCAGTGTAAAGCATGGGTAAGGGATAATGGCGCTATCTGAGATGATAATGAGATTACAGATGGACTTTATACTACCATTGACTCCCATTAGTTAGCATGGGTAATGGACAAAACGACAGCCTTAAGGCCCCCGTTACACGCAGCGACATCGCTAACGAGATATTGCTGGGGTCACGGAATTCGTGACGCACATCCGGCCTCGTTAGCGACGTCGTTGCGTGTGACACTTACAAGCGACCGCTAACGATCAGAAATACCAAATCGTTGATTGTTGACACGTCGTTCATTTTCAAAATATCGTTGCTCGTTTGGTACGCAGGTTGTTCGTCGTTCCTGAGGCAGCACACATCGCAACAACGAACAACAGCGTTCCTGCGTCCTCCGGCAACGAGGTGGGAGTGACTTTCATACTCTCCGCCCCTCTGCTTCTATTGGTGGCTTGCTGAGTGACGTCGCTTTGACGCCGAATGAACCGCGCCCTTAAAAAAGAGGTTGTTCGGCGGCCACAGCGACGTCATTAGGAAGGTAAGTATGTGTGACGCGTATCGGCGATATTGTTCGCCACGGTCAGCGATTTTCCCGTGACGTACAAACGACGGGGGCGGGTGCTATCGCTAGCGACATCGCTAATAATGATGCAGCGTGTAAAGCGGCCTTTAGAGTATATCAGACTCCCATTAGATAATGCAACAAGAGCCACGTGCACACATCGAGTATTTGATGAGATTTTTACCTCAGTATCTATAAGGCCTCGTCCACACGTTGAGTATTTGGTGAGTATTTGTAACTAAAAGTGGGTGATAAATGCAAAACTGGTGCCCGTGTTTCTATTATACTTTTCCTCTGATTGCTCCACTCCTGGTTTTGGGTGAAAAATACTGAGATAAAAAACTCACCAAATTCTGAACGTGTGCACGTGGCCTAAAGGAGGAAGGCTTCAGTACTAAGGCCACATGCACACATAAAATATTTGGTGAGTTTTTTACCTCAGTATTTGTCACCGAAAACCAGGAATGGGTAAAAACCGTAAAAGTGGTGCTCGTGTTTCTATTATACGTTTCCTCTGACTTTTCCACTCCTTGTTTTGGGTGACAAATACTGAGGTAAAAAACTGACCCAATACGCAACATGTGCACGTGGCCTTAGCTAGAGTCACTGGTCTTGGCTGTGCCCTATTGGGATAATGCTAAATAGCAGCCAACACCAATATCATCCAAACTTAGAGGTTGTTCACTACTTATACATTGATGGTCTGATAGGTCATCAATGTCTGATCGGATGGGGTCCGAAACCCCGCACCCCCGCCCATCAGCTGTGCTTGGTGCCGTCGGTGGTAGCAGGCGACTGGAAATGCTGAGTTCCGGAGCTGCCCGGTCTTCTGATGGCGGCCGAGGTCGGAGACTATCAAATCAATAGGAGGCGGATGTACAGTACCCGGCTGCGGCCGCTATCAGAAGACAGATCAGCTCCGGAACTGAGCATTTCCAACACCCGGCACCCCCTCCAATCAGCTATTCTTGGTACTGGCGGCAGCATTCAGACGGAAAGGCTCAGTTCTGGAGTGTCCGGTCTTCTGATGGTGGCCGAGGCTGGGTACTATCAAATCAATAGGAGGTGGATGTGCAGTACCCGGCAGAAGACGAGGTAGTTCCAGAACTGAGCATATACGGCGACCTGCTACCGCCACCGGCACCGAGTACGGCTGATCAGTGGAGGTGCCAGTTGTCGGGCCCCGGCTGATCAGACATTGACGACCTATCCTAAGGATAGACCATCAATGTATAAGTAGTGGACAACTATTACTTTGGATGGTACCTGTGGCCAAAATTATAATTAAAAATTCTGGAAATAATTCATATCTGGTGTGTTGTTTTTTACCGAGATGATGAAGTCTAGTCCGTCCGTCCATAGAACATGCACATGCTCACGCAGAGACCCTGACATCCCTAAGCGGACCCCCTCCCCGCACGGCATAGCACACATACACAGGACATACCATGCCAGACACAAATATGAATTGCCCCGGATTATTTTCCAGGCTTTGATGTCTATACTGTTTATGCTGGGGTAATGATCGCAGTATACAGCAGGCCTCCTCTTTCATCATATGATCCTGTGATGAAAAAGCGTGAAATAGAAGCCTGAGCAACGACCGGGGGTCACAGTGCCCCCCACCACCCTCTTTCATAACAGGTGATTTTTCGGACATGTTTGGGATTAACTGGTTTTTACTTGTGGACATAACTGTGGTGAGTGGTTACTGAGCCTTAGCCCCTACTAATAAATGCGTTCCTTTTCAGGGGAATTCTGGTAGGGTGAAGTTATCACTTATCCTTCTACATCACGTGAGGGTCTGACCTCTGGGACCCCCACAGAATGCCAGGTGGGACACTTTTATCCCCATTAGAATGGAGTTGCAATGAACACTACTGCACCAATTCATACTATATAGGTGTTCATGACTTAAAGAGGACATGTGACTTGCTCAAAAAAATTAGTTAAATATCTCAGAAAAAGAAAAAACTAAGCTCCCCTGATTCTGTCATTTTTTTCCGTTTTGCTCTACGTCGCTCCATTGCAGAAATATTCACATTTATTGCTTAAGAGCGCAGTATGTGAAATTTCTATTTGTAGTTCAGCTGAATGCTTCTTCAGAGTCTTCTCTGAGGTTGTGCACTTTCATCCTTCCCTCTCAGAGGCTGCCAATCACAGCTCAGCAGTGTTTGAGACTGCAAACCTGCTAGATCAGATCCTGATCTGTGATTGGCAGCCTCTGGATGGGAGATGTAAAAGCACATGCATCCAGAGAAGACTCTGAAGAAACTCCCATTTGATTTCCAAGCAGAAATTTCACATGCTGCGCTCCAAAAGCCATAATAGTGAATATTTACGCAATGGAGCGATGTAGAGCAAAACGGAAAAGAACAGCAGAATCAGGGGAATTTGGGGATTTTTTTTACATTGCATTTAACTCCAATGTTTTTGAGCAAGTGACAGGTCCTCTATAAAGAGATTATCTGTTTTAGAAATTGGGTACCTGTCACTTTCTCAAAAAAAATGAGCTAAGTATATTGAAAAAAGGAAAAAAATGAGCTTCCCTGATTATGCCATTCTTTTTTGTTTTGCTCTACGTCTTTCCATTGCAGAAATATTCACATTTATTACTTTTGAGCACAGTATGTGAAATTTCTGCTTGTAGTTCAACTGAATATTTCTTCAGAGTCTTCTCTGGGGGTGCGCACTTTCATCCCGCCATCTCAGAGGCTACCAATCACAGATCAGCGGTGTTAAGACTCAAAAGCTGCTAGATCAAATCCTGAGCTGTGATGGGCAGCCTCTGGATGGGAGGAGTAAAAGCACACGCCTCCAGAGAAGACTCTGAAGAAACTCCCAATTGATTTACAAGCAGAAATTTCACATGCTGCGCTCCAAAAGCCACAATTGTGAATATTTCTGCAAAGGAGCGATGTAGAGCAAAACGGAAAAGAACAGCAGAATCAGGGGAGTTTGGGGATTTTTACATTCTACTTAACTCAATGTTTTTGAGCAAGTGACAGGTCCTCTATAAAGAGATTGTCTGTTTTAGAAATTGGGTACCTGTCACTTCTTCAAAAAAATGAGTTAAGTATCTTGTAAAAAGAAAAAAAAACTGAGCTGCCCTGATTCTGCCATTCTTTTCCGTTTTGTTCTTTGTTGCTTCATTGCAGAAATATTCCCATTTATTGCTTTTGAGCACAGTATGTGAAATTTCTGCTTGTAGTTCCACTGAACATTTCTTCAGAGTCTTCTCAAGGAGTGTGCTATTTCATCCCGCCATCTCAGAGGCTGCCAATCACGGTTCAGCAGTGTTAAGACTCTGCTAGATCAGATCCTGAGATGTGATTGGTAGCCTCTGGGTGAGAGGGGTAAAAGCACACACCCCCAGAGAAGACTCAGTTGAATTACAAGCAGAAATTTCACATACTGCGCTCCAAAAGCCATAATTGTGAATATTTCTGCAATGGAACGACGTAGAGCAAAACGGAAAAGAGCAGCAGAATCAGGGGAGTTCGGGGATTTTTACACTGTTAATGTTTTTGAGCAATTGACTGGTCCTCTATAAAGAGATTGTCTGCTTTGGAAAATTGGGTACTTGAGTTCTATTGAATCTTTTTTTCTAAGGTATATATACAACTTATAATAAGAATAAAAGTATAATAATAGCAAGATCCATAAACCGCAATGAACTGATGATTTCAAAGTAGCAATGCATAATGCAAAGTGTTATTGAGCTGCATCTTCCTGTATCTTTATACAACCCAGAGTATCGGAATCTGTCAACAGCAACTTGGTGATGGTTTCCAATTGGCAACATACGTTTGTATATTGCTCAGTTTTAGGAAAAATCTGCCAAAAAGACTTTAGAGAATTTTTCTTTCTTTAGTTTTGTTAAAAAAAACAAGCACAAATATTTTTTTTTATTATTTTGTTCTTTTGAATTTTTAAAAATTTCTGAGCAGCGCCAAAGAGTTTCTATAGAGAATATTCCTTCTGGAAGTTGTCCTAAATGACATACTGCACCAGTGTAATCTTCTGCTATGTACAGGCATTTGATGGATGGAGGCGGATGTGGTGGTGGACAGAAGATGATTGCGCAGATTAGCGAGGAACAGAACAGTTTGCTCAGGAAGAAGATCTCGCAGGGTCTGTCATTTCCGTTTAATGGGGATTACACAGGTGCAGAGTCCGAAGAACTCAGGGAGGACGGATATCAAGGTCACATTTTAGTCCTAATATTTGCACTATAGGCAAAATCTGTGCCCCACTCACCCCCTATCATGTATCAGTCATAATATTCTGTGTTGAATAGTCTTTTATAAAGGAACTTTTCCCAAAACGTTTGGACTCCGCCGAAAAAGTCACAAGTCTGACCACAAATGGGGTGAAGATACAGAATAAATACAATATTGGGCAGATTTTTGTCAATAGGACTTAGTCCTTGGCTCGCACACAGTTTCCGCTAAAAAACAGGAAGGATTTGTGTACAAATACGCTGCTGAAAATAATATATATGTACGATCTTCCCAATAAGAAATGTATTGTTTTAGGTCAGGAAATCCTAAAGGCGGTGTCTCAGCTTCTTAAATGGAAAAACGGCAAAGTTCTTGTATATTCACAATCCTCTCCGTTCTGAAAAAAAGGAAGGATTTTTAATTATAGTTAACTGATCATTGTCTAGGTCACCGGCTACTTCTGCAGTCTCTCAGAGGTTACTGGTCCTCTGTAGATGCACAAGCAAAGCTAAAATAGATTGATAATAAGGACTAAGCTTGCTGGAACCATGGTTCCTCCAGATTCAGTGCCCCTGCACTCCTCTGTAGACACAGAAGCAAAGTGTTACGTCTACTAGTACCATCGGTAAATGAACAACCATGCTGCCACCTGAAGTGTCAAATAATCAGGAGCACACTGCTCCCAGCAATGAGGAAACTGGAAGGCTGGGGAGCAGTGTGCTCCTGAAGATTGATAATGAGGACTAAGCTTGCCTAATCCATGGTTCCTCCAGATTCAGTGCACCTGCACTCCTTTGTAGACACAGAAGGAAAGTTACCTCTGCTATTACCGTCGGGGAGTGCACAACCATGCTGTGAGCAGAAGTGTCAAATCATCAGGAGCACACTGCTCCCCAGCCTTCCTGTTCCTCACTACTGGGAGCAGTGTGCTCCTAATGATTTGACTCCTGAAGATTGTTAATGAGGACTAAACTTGCCAAATCCATGGCTCTTTCATATTCAGTGCCCCTACACTCCTCTGTAGACACAGAAAGTGTCAAATGATCAGGAGCGACCGACTCCCAGCAATGAAGAAACTAGAAGGCTAGGGAGCAGTGCGCTCCTGATGAATGATAATGAGGATTAAGCTAGCCAGAACAATGGTTTCTCCAGATTCAGTGTTTCTGCACTCCTCTGTAGACACAGAAATAAAGTTACTGCTACTAATATGTAGCACCCCAGGGTTGCCACAGTAACAACACAAAGGGTTAACTCCCCACACAACACCATGACCTCCAGGCCAGAAGGGGGAGACCAAGCTGCTTCCCTGTATATTCTGGTGTGGAGAGGAAGTGGTCAGTGCAGCTCAGTTCAGTTCCTGAGAGGACTGAGGAAGAAGGATCTGTAGGTTGGAGCTGGGACAAGCTCACCTCAGGATCCGCTGACCAATTCCAGGCCTAAGCTGAGGGTCTGAGGAAAGGAGACAGATTAAACAGAGGACCATACCTGGGAGGCAGAGTATTGCTGAACTCACCCCAGTGGAGCACACAGAACGGATGCCGGATCCGAGGCTGTGCAGATTACACACCACACAGTTAACACCAGACAAGTGTTAACTGTGTTCTACATTCTTCACTTTTACCACAGACACAGCAACACAGCAGAGTTCAGGAACATACAAGTAAGGACTCGAGTTGCCTGTCAGGTCGGTATCCGGGAGTAGAACAGGGCTGGCTGCCTAGTTTATACAGCAGCAGGGCCACACACGCAGTGTAGATAAGGAAGCCAAAACGGCCCGGCTGGGTGGGAGAAACCCTGAACCCTTCACAGACTCCGTGGACAGTACTCTGCTGAATGCCATCATCAGTAAAGGACAAAGAAACTTCAAAACCGTGAGTCTGCTTGTTTATTGTGCTCGTGTCTTGCACTCCCCCATAGACTATCACACTGCCCCGGGGAGAAGGCTCTACCCGTGGGGAGCCGTCCCATCTCAAGCTACCATCCATCACCCCGGAGGTTCTGCAGCAGCGGTGGTCATCTCTGATCACATTCCACGGGTGGCGTCACGTACATAACCCCTTTTTTATTGTGGAACCAGGGATCACAGACCGGGTCACGACACCGTGACCCCCTTTCCAGAAGCGACCCCCTGGCCCGGTTCTGGGTATCCCCTTAACACCTAGCGACACAACTTCCATCAGGGAATGCACAACCATGCTACGACCCAAAGCATGAAATTATCACTGCTCTCAGCAATGAGGAAGACAAAATGCTGGGGAGCAGTGCACTCTGGAACATTGATAATGAGGACAAATTTTAGTTTTGACTCCATTCTTTTTACCATACAATGTATTAAAAATCAATACAAAGTTCAGCGAAATTATATAAATTCCTCCTTTATTTCTCAGGTTTTCCTTCTAATGTGTTTATTGTGAGGTAAAAAAAACTTCCTACTAAAATGATTCTCCGCTGCTCTTGTGGCGCCCTGGACAAGCCAGGTCGTCACAGGTACTGCAACAACACACCCCACACCCCGGTTAGGCACACCAGTCACACACAAATCCTTGTTGCCTCCCTCCAGGGGCTGATGTCCACACCAGGTGGGGTGGAGCCAGGCGGTTGGCCCCACCCACTGAGGAGTTCACAGTCCTGGAGGCGGGAAAGGAAGTCAGCCAAGCTCGGTCAGAGCTAGAGAGCAGTTAGGGAGTAGTGAGAAGTGGCGAGTGAGGAGCAGTCTGACCGTGTCCGGGTACGTGGCCCGGGCACATACAGCAAGGTTGGCAGACGGTGGTGGCCGTCTGCAGGAGAGGCCGATCGACGTGGAACCGTAGGACCAGGGACGGGCGGTGGCCCGCCGGTACCGAACCGGGGAGCGAAGAGAAGCCAGCACCATTCGGCAGGGCCTACAGACCCCGACCAGGCTTGGAGTCGCCGTTAAACCGGTCAAATCCATTAGCGACGGGAACCTCCGGGGTTTCCCAGCAGCAAAGAACCGATTGAAGGCAACCGTCCAAACCGTGAAGGGAAATACAGTCACCCCCAAGGCTACAATTCCCAGCTTTAGCGATGTCGTACCGTGTAAAGCGGCCTTTAGCTTGCCAGATCAATAGTTCCTCCAGATTTAGTGCCTCGACATTCCTCTTTGATGCTGAAGCAAAGTTACCTCTGTTAGTATCATCGGAGAGTGCACAACCATGCTGCAAGCCAGTGTCAAATCATTAGGAGCGCACCACTCCTAGCCATGAGGAAGCTGGAAGGCTTGGGAGCAGTGCGCTTCTGAAGATCGGTTAGTTGCAGTTTTGACTCCATTCTTTTTACCATACAATGTAAAAAAAACAGTACAAAGTACAAAAATTGCCTACGAAAATGATTCTCCACGTCAGTGCGATTACAGTGCTCAAAAAAAAAAAATTCAAAACATTGTAAAATAAATGTTTTTTTCTTTATCTCAGTGTTTTCTAAGGCCGGCGTCACAAGGTACGATCTATCGTGCAATTGCACGAGCGATCGTAGCCGCCCCCGTCGTTCGTGCATCACGGACAATTAGTTGTCCGTGGCGCACAAAGTTGTTAACCCCCCGTCACACGTACTTACCTCCCGGACGACCTCGCTGTGGGTGGCGAACATCCTCTTCCTGAAGAGGAACGGACGTTCGGCGTCACAACGACGTCACACAGCAGCCCCCCAATAGAAGCGGAGGGGCGGAGATGAGCGGAACGTAACATCCCGCCCACCCCCTTCCTTCCGCATTGCCGGTGGGACGCAGGTAAGCTGCAGTTCATCATTCCCGGGGTGTCACACGGAGTGATGTGTGCTGCCATGGGAACAATGAACAACCCGAGGACAGAAGGAGGTCCGACATTTTGAAAATGAACGACGTGTCAACGAGCAACGATAAGGTGAGTATTTTTGCTCGTTTACAGTCGCTTGGAGGTGTCACACGCTACAATATCACTAACAATGCCGGATGTGCGTCACTAACGACGTGACCCTGACAACATATCGCCCGATATATCGTACCGTGTGACGCCGGCATAAGACTTGTAACTGAGGAATACGTTTTTTATTGATACCATTTTGGGGTAGACATGCAGTTTTGTTTGCTTAATATTATATTTTTATGGGGTAGTAATGTGACGCCCTGGGCAAGCCAGGGGTCACAGGTCATAACACCACCACACCCTACACCCCAGTTAGGAACACCAAGGCTAACCAAAAATCCTTGTTGCCTTCCTCCATGGGCTGATGACCACACCAGGGGGTGGGCCAGGCGGTTGGCTCCGCCCACCGAGGAGTTCACAGCACTGGAGGCGGAAAGAACCAGGCAGAACAGCTAGGGAAGTGAAGGAGTAAACAGTAAGAGTAGGGACAGTGCAAAGGAACAGTTAAGAAAGCCTGAAGCTGGACCGGATGTGTGCCCCGGACTGAGAGACAGCAAGGTCAGCAGACGGCGGTGACTGTCTGCAGGGGTGACTGCTTGGAGGTTGCTGGAAGGACCGTGGACAGGTGGTGGCCCGGTGGTACCGGAGCGGTATACGAAGAGCAGTCAGCACCAGTGGCAGGGGCCTTTCGGATCCCGGCAAGGCTAGGAGTCGCCGTGAATTTGCCAAATCTGTTAGTGAAGGGGACCTCTGGGTCTCCCAACAAGCAAGTCCCGATTGAAGGCAACAGTCCAACCGTTACAGAGAGACACCCCCACCGCCAGGGCACCAGTTTCTCAGGGCCAGCGCCTGCGGGCAAAGTAGGGCTCCTCCGGCCCATATCCAAGCCGGGGAGCGGGTTACCGGTGGGAACCCATCGAAACCATCATCATCTTAGGTGCAGGAAAAAGGGACCGTCACCGTCAACTACTGGGGAAAGCAAGTGCAGCCGTCCGTGGGAACCGTCTTTCCAGCCGTGTGTTTTACCGAGAACTGTGTCATCGTCTCAGGCTGAGTGAGTACCACAGTGCCGCAAGGCACAGAGCTGCCCCCGCGTCCCTGCACCCCACCAAGCCCTGCATCACCCACCTCATCACTGGGCCCCGGGACAACTACCCCCTACCAACGGAGGGGAGGACTAACATCTAGCTGCTCCATACCATCACTCCCGGGATCCCCATACAGAGCAGCGGTGGTGTCAACAAATCACCAAAACCGTGGGTGGTGTCACGGACAATAAACTATCCCAAATCCCAATCCCCTTTCACTCACGGGCGAGAAGCGCCGCTCGAGTCCCCGGGATCCGGCCCATCGCTCGAGCCACCGAGCAGCAGCAGCAGGCCGCAGCAGCCGCAGCGGCAGCCGGACCCGAGCAGTGGGAGAGCGTGGCGTCCCCTCCTCCGCCCGCGACAACTTGGCGTCACGAACAGGATCTTACCGCTCTGCTGTCTGGTAGAGGTGCGCCTTGTGACCGCCGGAGGTATCCAGCCGGAAAATCTCAGAAGCCGCCATCTTTGGCGCGAAAAGTTCCCGCTCGAGCGTCTTCTCGAGTAGTAGAGGCGCGAAGGCCAAAACCCCGCCCCGATAGAGGAGGGGCCGGAAAGAGGCTGAAGGAGACGGAATGGCGGCTAGCTGCATGTGAGCGCGGCTATAAAAGCAGGGACGCCAGGACCCTGCAGCCATCTTGTTCCTGGGAGAGGCCACCAGCAACATGTTCATGCCGTCCCGCAGCACCGTAGCCCCCGCGCCTGGAACCGCGGCGTGGGTGGAGATCCGGACCGCGCAGCTCCACCAAAGGCTGCAGGTCAAGATGCAGCTCCTCATGGAGGAGTGGGAGACCGACATGGCGGACGTCATAGCAACCGTGCGGAGACGCGAGGAGGAAGCGGAGAAAGGAAGGGTGAGTGACCCACGCCCCGATGCCCTCGAAGGGCCGGTCATCGCGGCTGCGAGACCCGGTCCAAACCCTCTCCCCCTGGTGCCTCCTTCGCCACCCGTTCCGGAAGCCGTGACCCCGCCACTAGGCCCGCTACCACCGCAACCGGTAGCGATACCCAGCATGTCCGCCCAGGCGGACCGACCTGCAGCCGGAGCCCGTAGTCGACCGGAAAGCCCCGAAAACCGAACCGGAGGCATCCCCCGAGAAAGTCCCCGAGCCGGAGCCGATGACCCGCTCCGTGCCGAAGGCCCAACCGCGGAGAGCCCCTGTGCCCATCCCCCACACCTCGGCTGAGGTTGCGCCGGGTTGCCGATGCAAGGCAGCGTCTAAGGCCAAGTCACCGCGGGAACTGACGCCCAGAGTACCAGCAGTGGGCAATGTCCAACAGGTCTCGCGGGGCCCGACCCATGCGCCGGAGCTCGCAGCAGCACCATACTGGGACAGGGAGCCGGTACCGTTGGGCCCGGAGATGGAAGAGAGGGAAAGAAGGAAGGCGGAGTTGGTGGCCCGTGCAATCCGGGAAAAAGAGAGCCTCCGTCAGGCAACTTTCCGTGTCCGGGGCCCGCTGTACGAAGGGCAGGTGAGGCGGTTTGATGTCCGCCGGGGCTATGGGTTTATATATGAACCGGGCCTGGAGGCCGAAGTGTTTATAGCCCGGCGGGATGTGAATGCCCACCTGCCTGAGGAGCATCCCGGTCGTAACCTGATGCCGGGCGACATCGTGCAGTACACCCGGCACTGTGGGGAGAGGGGGTGGTTCGCGCTGGACGCTAAGTTAAGGGGCAGCCAGGAGTCCCGTGTGAGCGCTGCGCCCCCTCCCTCAGGTGATGGTGAGGACTCTGAATAACGGCAGCGGAGCACCGTTGCACCGTCCCCGTTGGGACTACCAGTCTGAGTATGTTTACAAGTTGAAAAGTTTTTGCAAAAATGAGAATAATAACCAAAGATTTACCTGATTGTCTACCGTGATTGGAAACCGGCCGTTGCCGGCACCGTTGTCCCCGTGGGGACCACTTCAAAAAGTTGTTTGCATAGGAACTCCTATGGACAAGCCCGTGAACTTGAAGGGCAACCACAAACGTTAAGTGGGTTGTAAATAAAATGTGTTGTTGCAGCTAACCGTTACCGCCTCCGGAGAGGCAGGTTGGGGGGAGGGCCTGCAGTGGAGCAGGCTGGGGCCCAGCTACCACAGGAACCGGTGGCTACCCTCTGGAGGGGAAGGACAGATCCCGCTCGGGTAACTTGTGCTGGACTGGGGTCAAGGGGTGCTGCCTGGGTTTTAGGGGCAGCATCAGGGCCAGGTTACTTGGGTGGGAGAGAGCGGCAGCCGCAACCGTTAAAAAATGTTTGCAACGTTTAAGCACTGAACCTCCCGATGTGGGATGATGTCATAAATTGTTATGTTTACCATTTTACCTTTTATATATTTTCAGAAAATAAAACCGGTGTTGGACGGGCAGCCAGCGGACAGTCTGCATTTTGCTAAGGGGGAATGTGACGCTCTGGGCAAGCCAGGGGTCACAGGTCATAACACCACCACACCCTACACCCCAGTTAGGAACACCAAGGCTAACCAAAAATCCTTGTTTCCTTCCTCCAGAGGCTGATGTCCACACCAGGGGGTGGGCCAGGCAGTTGGCTCCGCCCACCGAGGAGTTCACAGCCCTGGAGGCGGGAAGAACCAGGCAGAACAGCTAGGGAAGTGAAGGAGTAAACAGTAAGAGTAGGGACAGTGCAAAGGAACAGTTAAGAAAGCCTGAAGCTGGTCCGGGTGTGTGCCCCGGACTGAGAGACAGCAAGGTCAGCAGACGGCGGTGACTGTCTGCAGGGGTGACTGCTTGGAGGTTGCTGGAAGGACCGCGGACGGGTGGTGGCCCGGCGGTACCGGAGCGGTATACGAAGAGCAGTCAGCACCAGTGGCAGGGGCCTTTCGGATCCCGGCAAGGCTAGGAGTCGCCGTGAATTTGCCAAATCCGTTAGTGAAGGGGACCTCTGGGTCTCCCAACAAGCAAGTCCCGATTGAAGGCAAAAGTCCAACCGTTACAGAGAGACACCGCCAGGGCACCAGTTTCTCAGGGCCAGCGCCTGCGGGCAAAGTAGGGCTCCTCCGGCCCATATCCAAGCCGGGGAGCGGGTTACCGGTGGGAACCCATCGAAACCATCATCATCTTAGGTGCAGGAAAAAGGGACCGTCACCGTCAACTACGGGGGAAAGCAAGTGCAGCCGTCCGTGGGAACCGTCTTTCCAGCTGTGTGTTTTACCGAGAACTGTGTCATCGTCTCAGGCTGAGTGAGTACCACAGTGCCGCAAGGCACAGAGCTGCCCCCGCGTCCCTGCACCCCACCAAGCCCTGCATCACCCACCTCATCACTGGGCCCCGGGACAACTACCCCCTACCCACGGAGGGGAGGACTAACATCCAGCTGCCCCATACCATCACTCCCGGGATCCCCATACAGAGCAGCAGTAGTGTCAACAAATCACCACAACCGTGGGTGGCGTCACGGACAATAAACTATCCCAAATCCCAATCCCCTTTCACTCACGGGCGAGGAGCGCCGCTCGAGTCCCCGGGATCCGGCCCATCGCTCGAGCCACCGAGCAGCAGCAGCAGGCCGCAGCAGCCGCAGCGGCAGCCGGACCCGACCAGTGGGAGAGCGCAGCGTCCCCTCCTCCGCCCGCGACAGTAATGTGACTTAAAACCTGTAAATGTGGTGTTTCTCTTTTTTTTTTTATTTTTGGTGTTTCACTTATGATCTCAATATTTGGTAGATCAAACTTTTTATTTTATGGACAAAATGATACCAAATATGATTATTGCTTTAATTTTTATATATTTATTCGATTTGTTTTTTAGTCTCCTGTAATCATTTGAATTTATAAACTTTTCTGCAATATACTAGTATTGTATCATCTGACTTACATTTCTGTCGGCATTTTTGTGGTTTCCACTATTTTTGGTGTAAATTATGATGGTTTTCTCAGGTTTACTTGACCATGCTCCATTCTCTTCGAACTCTGCCCAATTTTCAAAAAGTTCTCAGATTTGGCACAGACTGGCACAAAAAAAGGCAAATTTGAGTTGTGCAAAAATTTTATGAAATTTCAAGCAGATTTAACTAGAGTTCTAGCAAAAACTGATTGATGAACCGACGCCATAGTGGCAGTATCCCCAAACAAAAAGTCCTCTATCCTCCTCTTTCTCTTTTTTATCCTCCTATGCCGGCGTCACACGGTACGATATATCGGGTGATATGTCGTTGGGGTCACCTCGTTAGTGATGCACATCCGGCATCATATGACATATCATACCGTGTGACACCTCCGAACGACTGTGAACGAGCAAAAATACTCACCTTATTGTTGCTCGTTCACACGTCGTTCTTTTTCAAAATGTCGGTTCTCCTTCTGTGCTCCGGTTGTTCATCGGTCTCGAGGCAGCACACATCGCTCCGTGTGACACCCCGGGAACGACAAACACAGCTTACCTGCATCCCACCGGGAATGCGTAAGGAAGGAGGTGGGCGGGATGTTACGTCCCGCTCATCTCCGCCCCTCCGCTTCTATTGGCCGGCCGCTGTGGGACGTCGCTGTGACGCCGAACGTCCTTCCTTCAGGAAGAGGTTGTTCGCCACCCACAGCGAGGTCGTCTGGGAGGTAAGTGCGTGTGACGGGGGGTTAACGACTCTGTGCGCCACGGGCAAATAATTGCCTGTGACGCACAAACGACGGGTGCGGGTGCGATCACTCGTGCTATCGCACATTAGATCGTACCGTGTGACACCAGCCCTAGTGTTGAGATATCTCAAAGATCTTTAGCTAGACTTCGTGTTTCTCAAAATCTCTCGTTATCAATCACATTTTAATTTGTTAACAAATGACAATGTCTTTATTCTGAATTGTAATGACACGGAATTTACTCTATCTGAAGTTAATGTTTTGGATTTTGTCAACTATTTCAAAAGAAAAAAAAATATAGAGAAAAAAGAATCATCAGAAATGTTTTGTCTTATGTGTTACTTTTTGACCTGAGCTGCTGATTCTGATGCAAAAAAAATTGAATATACAGTGACATATAAAATTTGTACACCCTTGGTCAAAATTACTTTTATTGTGAACAGTTAATCAAGTTGAAGATGAAATGATCTCTACAAGGTATAATGTTAAAGATGACACATTTCTTTTGTATTTTAGAAAAAAGGATAATATTTAAAAATTACAAAAAGGAAAATAGGATGATGCAAAAGTTTGGACATCCTTGGAGACATCTGTGCTCAGAGAACTTTGACCAAGGTGTCAAACCTTTTTTAATTAGGCTGTTAGAGTTATGACTTGTTCACTATCATTGTTAGGAAAGGCCAGGTTATGCAAATTTCACAGCATTTTAAAAACCCAGCCTCCTTTTTTAGCCTTTTGCTAGAAAACAGTACCCATGGGTTCTTCTAAGCAGCTGCCTAGCACTCTGAAAATGAAAATGGTGGAGGCCCACACAGCAGAAGAAGGCTATAAGAAGATGGCAAAGCATTTTCAAGTTTCTATTTCTTCAGTTCAAAATGTAATTAATAAATGGCAGTTACCAGGAACAGTGGAGGTCAAGATAAGATCTGGAAGACCAAGTAAAAGTACTGTAAAGGCCACATCTCACTAAGCGACATCGGTAGCAACATCGCTGCTGAGTCACGGTTTCCATGACGCAACAGCGATCTCGCTAGCGATCTCGTTATGTTTGACATCCAGCAACGACCTGGCCCCTGCTGTGAGTTCGCCGGTCGTTGCTGAATGTCCTGGACCATTTTCTTCAAAGGCGATGTCCTGCTGGGCAGGACGCATCGCTATGTTTGACACTGTGTGATAGCAGAGATCGTTATACAGGTCGCTACTGCGACCTGTATTGTTACTGAGTCGTTGGTAAGGTCTGACTGTGTGACATCTCACCAGCGACCTCCGAGCAACTTACCAGCGATCCTTATCAGGTCGCATCGTTTTTGGGATCACTGGTAAGTCGCTAAATGTGACGGGGGCTTAAGAGCTGCTTCTAGGATTGCTAGAGAGGCAAATCAGAACCCCTGCTTGACTGCGAGAGACCTTCAGGAAGATTGGAGTGGTGGTTCATTGTTCTACTGTTCAGAGACACCTGCACAAATATGGCCTTCATGGAGGAGTCATCAGAAGAAAACCTCTCCTGTATCCTCACCATAAAATTCAGGGTCAGAAGTCTGCAAAAGAACATCTAAACAAGCCTGATGCATTTTGGAAACAAGTCCTGTGGACCGATGAGGATAAAACAGAACTCTTTGGCCACAATGATCAAAGTTATGTGTGGAGGAAAAAGGGCACAGAATTTCAGGAAAAGAATATCTCACCAACCATTAAGCATGGGGCTGGATTAATCATGTTTTGGGGTTGTGTTGCAGCCAATTTCACAGGGAACATTTCACGGGGAGAGGGAAGAATGGATTCTATGGTATTTCAACAAATTCTTGATGTAAACATAACACCATCGGTAAAAAAGCTGAAGTTGAAAAGAAGATGGCTAATGGATAATGATCCTAAACACACATTGTGGCGCCCTGGACAAGCCAGGACGTCACAGGTACTGCAACAACACACCCCACACCCCGGCTAGGCACACCGAAGTCAAACAAAAATCCTTGTTGCCTCCCTCCAGGGGCTGATGTCCACACCAGGGGGTGGGCCAGGCGGTTGGCCCCGCCCACCGAGGAGTTCACAGTCCTGGAGGCGGGAAAAGGAAGGGAGTTGAGTTTTGAGAGGAGTTGAAGTGAGGAGTGAAGTGGTAGTAGAGGAGACTGACCGTGTCCGGGTGCGTGGCCCGGGCACGTACGGCAAGGTTGGCAGACGGTGGTGACCGTCTGCAGGAGAGGCTGATTGAAGTGAACCGTAAGGACCGGGGATGGGCGGTGGCCCGCCGGTACCGGATCGGGGAGCGAAGAGAAGCCAGCACCATTTGGCCGGGCTTACGGACCCCGAACCAGGCTAGGAGTCGCCGTAAAACTGGTCAAATCCGTTAGCGAAGGGAACCCCCGGGGTTTCCCAGCAGTCAAGACCCGATTGAAGGCAACAGCTCAAACCGTGAAGGGAAATACAGTCACCGCCAAGGCTACAGTTCCCAGGGCCAGAGCCTGTGGGAAAAAAGGGGCTCCCTCAGCATCCATCCAAGCTGGGGAGCAGGTTACCGGTGGGAAGCCATTGGAACCGTGAACACAACACAGGTGCAGGGAAAGGCAGTCACCACCAACCTACCGGGAGAGCTACCGCAGCCGTCTGTGGGACCCGTCCATCCAGCCGTTTGTTTTATCGGAGACTTTGCATTCATCATTGGCTGAGTGAGTACCACCGTGCCGTGCGGCACAGCACTGCCCCCGCGACCCTGCACCTCACCAGGCCCCGTAGCCCGCCTGCCATCCCTCCCTTACCGGGCCCCGGGACAACCAACCCCCCCTACCCACGGAGGGGAGAAACAACATCCAAGCTGCTCCCTGTCATCGCTCCCGGGATCCCCGTCCAGAGCAGCGGTGGTGTCACAACCTCACCACAACCGTGGGTGGCGTCACGGACAATATCCCTAAACCAAACCACCCCCTTTCACTCACGGGCGAGGAGCGCCGCTCGAGTCCCCGGGATCCGGCCCACCGCTCGAGCCACCGAGCAGCAGCAGCAGCCGGACCCGAGCAGTGGGTGTGCGCAGCGTCCCCTCCCCGCCCGCGACAACATCTGTCGCGGGCGGAGGAGGGGACGCTGCGCTCTCCCACAGCTCGGGTTCGGCCGCGGCTGCTGCGGCTGCGGCTGCTCGGTGGTGGCTCGAGCGGTGGGCCAGATCCCGGGGACTCGAGCGGCGCACCTCGCCCGTGAGTGAAAAGGGGGTTTGATTGGATTGTGGGGATTTTGTTATTGTCCGTGACACCACCCACGGTTGTGGTGATATTGGTGACACCACCGTTGCTCTGGACGGGGTTCCCAGGAGCGATGACAGGGAGCAGCCTGGATGTCAGTTCTCCCCTCCGTGGGTAGGGGGTTGGTTGTCCCGGGGCCCGGTGATGGGGTAGGGATGGATGGCAGGCGGGTTACGGGGCCTGGTGAGGTGCAGGGTCGCGGGGGCAGTGCTGTGCCGCACGGCACGGTGGTACTCACTCAGCCAGTAACACACACGGAGTCTCTGATGAAACAAACGGCTGGATGGACGGGTCCCACAGACGGCTGTGGTGTTTTTCCCCTGACCCCAGGTTGGTAATGTAAGTCCTTTCCTGCACCTTCCGTACGCTCCTCCTGCGCTCCGGTTTCCAGCTGGCTCCCCGGTTCAGTACCGGTGGGCCACCGCCCAGCCCCGGCTATCTACGGTTCCACCAGACTGTCTTCCCGGCTCTTGCAGACGGCCACTACCGTCTGCCTGACTGCTGCACGAGGGCCCTAGGCTCCAACCTAGGCCCCAGTCTGCGTCTGCCTCTCTGCAGACCTCCTCTCTCTTCCTCTGCCTGGACTTGTCTGAACTTTTTTCCTGCCTCAGGCCAGCTAAACTTCTCGGTGGGCGTGCCCATCTGCCTGACTCCGCCCACCTGGTGTGTCTATCTGAACCCGAGGAAGAAATCAGGTCTCACTTGGGATGTCTGTGTGAACTGCTGGGGATGGGGCTGTGTGTGTGTTGTTATCTGTGGCCCCTGGCTTGTCCAGGGCACCACACATCAAAATCCACAATAGACGACCTCAAAAGATGCAAGCTGAAGGTTTTACAATGACCCTCACAGTTCCTTGATTTGAGCACCATTAAAGGGAACCTGTGAGGTCCAATATGCGCCCAGAACCATGAGCAGTCCTGGGTACATATTGCTAATCCCTGCTGAACTGTCCCTGTATACAGTAGCTAAAGTAGATAAAGGGATCTTTAGAAAAAGCATTTTACCATATTCTAATTAGCAAGGGCTCTAGCCTTCTGGGCGTTAGTTCCCTGGCCAGTCGCCCCCATTAGTATGTTAGCACGCCCCTGTGGGCGTGGTAACATGCTAATGAATGCGCAGCGTCACAGGATGATCTCACTCACCTCTCCATCGCCATTGCCGCCTGATGCTGGATTTCGGCTCAGTGCGCATGACCCCGGAGTTTGGGTCGTGCGCACTACTTCAGTTTGAAGCCAGGACGCGTACACCCTACTTCATAGTGCACATGACCCAAACTCTGGGGTCATGTGCACTGAGCCGAAATCCCCTGTTGGACGCGATTGCGGCGGAGAGGTGAGTGAGATCATCCCACAGGGGTGTACTAACATGCTAATGGAGCCGACTGGTAGGGGAACTAACTCCCAGGGGACTAGTCCCCTTGCTCATTAGCATACAGTAAAAGAACTTTAGAAATACTTTTTCTAAATATTTCTTTATCTATGCTAGTGTATACAGGGACGGTTAGGCAGGGATTAGCAATATACACCCAGAACTGCTCGTGGTTCTTGGTGCATATTGCACATGACAAGTTCCCTTTAAAGAACTGTGGCTAGACCTCAAAAGAGCAGTGCATGCAAGACAAGCCAAAAATCTCACAGAAGTGGAAGACGTTTCCAAGAAAGAATTTATGAAACAAGAATTGAAAATCTCTTGGTTGCTACAAAACGCATTTGCAAGCTGTGATACTTGCTAAAGGGGGTGTTACTAGGTACTAACCATGCAGGGTGCCAAAACTTTTGCATTGGACCATTTTTCTTTTTTGGAAAAGGAGAGTATAAAAGGGGCAAAACGGAAATAAATATAAATTTAATATTGCTGTAATTGTACTGACCTGAAGAATAAAGCTGTCTGATCCCTTTTACGACTCAATGAATGGCGTAAAAATGGAAGCAAAAATAAACAATTCTTGAATTGCTGTTTCTTTTTGATTCTGCCTCACAAAAAGTGAAAAAGAAAACAAAAAATATTGTGCGGCCCAAAATGGTACCGATAAAAACTCCAACTCATCCCACAAAAAACAAGCCTTCAAATGACTTTGCCGGATGAAAAATAGAAAAAAGCCTTCAAAGTTTGATGCAAAAAACTTTCATTTTGTAAAAAGGCCTTTTTTAGTGTGATAGTAGCCAAACCTAAAAAAAAAAATGTGTCTTGTATTGTTGTAATCATAATGACCTGATGATTAAAGCCGCATAATTACTTATACCGCAAGGTGAACAGCATGAAAAATAAATAAATAAAGCCAATTCTTCTCAGATGTCAGTAAGGCTCGGCTCACATTTATCCGGCACTCTACGCTGAGCGCTTACATTGGGGAATACATGTCAATCTCTGAAAAACGTGATTTAGACAAAATTCCCAACAGAAAATTCACTGTAATGACGCAGAGGGAGTTACTTTGACCTTACGTCTGGCCTGTGGTAAAGGGTTGTCCATCTTTTTACTTGTCTTTTTAGGTGTGCGCAAATGTCCAGTCATCAACAGTTTTGTGCACCTTTGAAAAGAAGGACACTGCTGGCACCCTCTCCAACATGATCAATACCCTCTCTCACACGATTTTCACCCTCTCCCACACTATCGGCATCCTCTCCCACACGATCGGCACCTTCTCCCACATGATCGGCACCTTCTCCCACATGATAGGCACATCTCCCACATGATCGTCACTCTTTCCCACAAAATCAACACCATCTCCCACATGATCGGCACCTTCTCCCACATGATCGGCACCTTCTCCCACATGGTCGGCACCCTTTCCCACACAATCAGCACTATCTACCACATGATCGGCACCTTCTCCCACATGATCGGCACTCTCTCCAACATGATCAGCATCCTCTCCTACATGATTGGCACCCTTTCCCACAAGATTAGCACCTTCTCCCACACGATTGGCACCCTCTCCCACACAATCGACCCCATCTGCCACATGGTCGGCATCCTCATTCACTAGATCGGCACCCTTTCCCACACAATCGACACCGTCTACCACACAATCGGCACTCTCTCTCACACGATCGACACCCTTGTGACTTAATCACCGGCTGCTGATTGTTGCCATGGCAACCCAAGGTCAAATAATGACCCCTGGGTTTGCCAGCTAAGGTGGCCTGTTAGACCTTGCCAGGCATTACAACAAAAGGGGACACAACCATGAAGAAAACAAATCCTAGTGGTTTGGGTTAAAACAGACAATGCACAGATGCCATATGTGTTGTCATCCATTTTGATCAGTGGATAAGGCCTTTATAGGATATTTTATTCAATGGTATGAATCCTGCATAAAGGGCCTAAACATGACCATAACTATTGGGGTACATCCCCATTGAGATTTTTTGAGTAGTTTTTGAAGCTGAAACTTTCCAAAGTCTTCCTCCAAAACACTAAATTCGTGTCATGAAGTGATAACGAGAAGTCTGGTGTATGGTGCAACACACAAAACATAGGGTACACCGGGGACACAATAACAACTGAGGGCCCCAGAGCTAGTGAGGGGGAAGAATGGATACCTCCTGGTCTCACCTGCAGCTTTACCCTGTATTTCTAGCCAGTCCCTATACAAGTTCCGTACCTGTCGCCAAGCAGGATACCTGAGACCCTGGCAGACCCTCTAATAGCCCTGGCTAGTAAGCTGGCAGGTGAGGAACACTAGCCCCACCCCTGCACTAATACAACACCAGCGAAAGGAAAGACAGACAGGGCATAACAACACATGACTAAGTCCAACTTTTGGCTGCAGTTTGCACGAGGACTGCAAGCTACTCAGCAACTGACCCTGGCAGACCGTGTAATTACCCTGGCTAGTAAGCTGGCAGGTGAGGAACACTAGTCCCACCACTGCACTAATACAACAGCAGGGAAAGGAAATACAGACAGGGGATAATAACAAATGATTAAGTCCAACTCATGGCTGCAGTCAGCACAAGGACTACAACTTACTCAGCAACTGACCCTGGCAGACCGTGTAATTGCCCTGGCTAGTGAGCTGGCAGGTAAGGAATGCTAGCCCCACCGTTACACTAATACAACACCAGGGAAAGGAAAGACAGACAGGGGATAACAACAAATGATTAAGTCCAACTCATGGCTGCAGTCAGCACAAGGACTGCAACCTACTCAGCAACTGACCCTGGCAGACCATGTAATAGCCCTGGTTAGTAAGCTGGCAGGTAAGGAATTCTAGCCCCACCGTTGCACTAATACAACACCAGATAAAGGAAAGACAGACAGGGGATAACAACACATGACTAAGTTCAACTCATGCTGCAGTCAGCAGGAGGACTGCAACCTACTCAGTAACTTACCTTGGTAGACCGTGTAATAACCATGGCTAGTGAGCTGGCAGGTGAAAAATGCTAGGTCCACCGCTGCACTAATACAACACCAGGGAAAGGAAAGACAGACAGGGGATAACAACACAGGACTAAGCCCAACTCATGGCTGCAGTCAGCAGGAGGACTGCAACATACTCAGCAACTCACCTTGGCAGATCGTGTAATAACCCTGGCTAGTGAGCTGGCATGTGAGGAATGCTAGGTCCACCGCTGCACTAATACAACACCAGGGAAAGGAAACACAGTCAGGGTTAACAACAAATGACTAAGTCCAACTCATGGCTGAAGTCAGCAAGAGGACTGCAACCTACTCAGTAACTGACCTTGGCAGACCATGTAATAGCCCTGGCTAGTGAGCTGGTAGGTGAGGAACGCTAGCTCCACCGCTGCAATACTACAGCACCAGGGAAAGAAAAAACAGATGGGGATTAGAAAACATGACTATGTCTAACTCAGGGCTGCAGTAAGCAGGAAGGCTGCAACCTACTCAGCAACTCACCTTGGCAGACCGTGTAATAACCCTGGCTAGTGGCCTGGCAGGTGAGGAATGCTAGGTCCACCGCTGCACTAATACAACACCAGGGAAAGGAAAGATAGGGGATAACAACACATGACAGTCAAACTTACGGCTGCAGTCAGCACGAGGACTGCAACCTACTCAGCAACTTGCGATAAGTGCTCCATCAGCTCCTTCCACCTCAAGGCCTAGATTCCAAATAAACTCAGAATAACTGGCACCCTCTATTAGAAGAAGAGGGTATATATAGGGACTGAGAGTGGTCCCAACTAGAAGGAGAGGTAATGAGAATGCGGCTGGCAAGAAAAAACTGACATTAACCCTTAGCTCACCAAAGGAAAATTTAACACATTTAATATATAGAGTCTTGCATGGCAATGAAAGGCTCTAACCCAGAACCTGTCACTAGTCTTATACTGCAGAGAGACGGCCGTGACAATTCTTTACAACTTGGAGTTTCTGCTCCAAAAACTCAGCAAAAAGACTACAAAACTGTAACAAAAAACAAATGCCTTTTTTTTTACCATGATGTGTTAATGCACTAGTACCATAATTGTGATGGGACTGATTGACCGTCTGATGTACTTGGGGGAGTCTCAACTTTCCTTCAATGTCAGATGTGCTCAGCCGGCCGCTATCTTAGGTGCATCGTCGGCTTTACATGGCTCTCTTAAGTTAATGTTGCCGGCCCTTTAAAAGTGATTGCGTTCCGTGTGGGTGATCTATTGATACAAAGTAACTGGATATAATTACTCTACAATTGTACTTTATGTATTCAGAGGCTTTATTGTAACAATGTAGCATTTCTTCACAGGTAATGGCCCTATTCTACTTTCCTAATTTTCTCCCCCCCCCTTCATCTCCCCCAGGTAATTCTTAATTTCCTTCAATCTCAGGCTTGTTATTGAGTAATTACATTGCGGGGTGTGTATTAAAGGATTTAGCCGCACGTCCAGATCGCTGAGGGCGAAGGACCACACCCAGGGTGTGCATCAAAATCCCTTAATGCATCGCCTGTCGTGTCTTATTGCCTTCTTATAAATCACACAATGTAAACATCTCAAGTGGAAAATCTATTGGTACAAGTTGCTAGGCAATTTAAGACGACATGCGATTAGTAGTACAATTTAATCCCGGCGGTATGAATATCGTCGCGCTGCCCCCCGTACAGACGGAGAAGGGAAATTGAAGATTTAACACATTTTCTATGGATGTCAATTGTGGTGTGGAGGAGGGGCACGGAATTATCCATGCTACCGAATACTGTATATTCCTCATGTAACGGGTTATTCCACATCAAAAAGAGTCCATAGAAGAAGAAAGGAGACAAAACTGCAGCGAAAACGGATCAATGAAACTGGGACTTCAGATCGGAGCAAGAAGGGCCATAAGCCTGGGGAGAAAAAAAATGGTGGATACTTATGTAACGCCCTGGCCGGGCCAGGTAGTCACAGAGAGGGCCCCGCACTACACCTGTCCCTCATAGGTAACATAAAGCCAAACACTTAAACCCTAGTCACCCCCCTCAGGGCTGGATGGACACACCAGGGGGCGGAACCAGGCGGTTGGAAGACGCCCACCAAGGAGTTCAGACAGCCTGGGGCGGGAAAGTAAACAGTTCAGTTCAGTTTCAGAGTTCAAGTTGGAGAGGTGTGTGGGCTGGGGCTGTGTGCAGCTCCAGCAGAGGGGAGAAAACCCAATTTGAGCAGTTGCCAGGGTAGGAGCCCTGGTACCTTTGGCTAGGAGGCAGACGGAGGCCTCTGTCTGCAGGAGCCGAGAAGACGGCTCGGTGGAACCGAGGTGGACCGGGACAGGGTTGTAGCCCGCCGGTACCGACCCGGGGAAACGACTCGGAAACCGGAGCACAAAGGGGGGTACTCAGACCCTGAAGCTAGGTCCAGAAGCTACTGGGGGCTAGCTAATTAACTGATTTCGTCCAGGACTAGAGGTCCTGTCCCCCCCAAAGTTCCGACTGAAGGCAAAAGCCCAACGAGGGGGATAAGCAGCCACCGCCACGGCTGAGAGATCCCACGGGCCAGCGTCTGAGGGCAAAGGGCTCCTCAGGCAACCACAAGCAAGGAGCGGACTCCTGAAGTTGCAAGCGCAGGTAGTCCACCATCACAAACAGGTGCGGGAGAAAGACAGAAACCACCAGCCGAGTGGGGGACCAGACTGCAGCCGGCTGCGGGCACTAACCACCATCACCTTGGTTTACCAGAGACTCATGTGTTTACTAATAGTGAGTACATCAGTGCCCTCCGGCCGCCCATCTCCCGGCACCAGCAAACATCCCCCAAACGGGTCCCGGGGCCACCATCCCTGCCCACGGAGGGGTTAACAACTTGCTGCGTAACATCTCCCCCGGGTGCCCCGTAACTGCAGTGGTGGTGTCCACCTTCACCACATCCCGTGGGTGGCGTCACGAACTTGACACGGCTCCGGCCGTACACCTACATCCCCAAACCACAAACCCCCTTTTAATTGGAGTGACCGCAGGACCCCCGGGTCCGGAGACCCTCGAGCCACCCACTGAAGGTTTTTCCTCTGCTGTCTGTGACGACATGGACTCTCATGGGTTAAAGTTTCTTAACATTCAGCCAGACGTATTGTTCTTTTGTCTATTACCTCATGTTTGCTTAGCTATTGTTTTCCAGACCCTTCCAGTAATCATTGTAATGTAGTTGTGTATTGCTAATGTAATTACCTTAGTAGCCATTGTCTAGTCTGTGACTTGCAGGCTCCATGTAGATATCCTCAGTCTTTCTACCCACATCATTTAAATGAACATTATCCATGCAGCTTGAAATTCATCCAATGGGAGAAGCAATCTTGTCCAAACAATCCGATGAGGACGCAGTGTATCCAAGTGGAAGGCTGTGGCTATAAAAGGGATTTCTTTAAGTCACCAGGTTGTTGATGGATGTGCATGATCCAGTCTAAGCTCTTAGGAGCTGGCTAGAGGATCACAATACCTTGTGGCTTCAATCTAGGGACTCCGGTTCCGATTAGAGACCATATCCACAGTCTAGGGATTTCGACTCCGGGTGCCAGGATTATATCATCATACCAGAGACTACTTAAGGAGGAAACCCAGGTTGGGACAAATCGGTCACCTGGTATAGACTTTGCAAACCTCAGCCAGCTTTCTAAATCTGGCGTTATTCCAGTCTCGGTGGGTGCCCGCCGAAAGCGGGGTGCTGCTGGATTGGAGTAAGTAGCCCTGGAAGCTCTGAGGCATGGACATTCTAATCCCTGGTGAGCAGCGGAAGGGTGAGACTCTGTCGCCGGTTACATTTGTGTGTTTTGCTGGTTATGTGTTATGTGCCGTTAATATTTTGGGGATCCAATAAAGTCTTAATATTGTGATTTCCTCACCCTGTGTTGTCTGAGTAGTGTTCCACCCACGGTTAAGGAGGTTGTGTGTTCAGTTGGGATGAGCCCTGAGCCGCGCTGTCTTTCTAAAGGCGGCTGGGCCAGTGGACGAGAGCACCCACTGAGCCCCGTGTTTCCACAATTGGTGGCAGCAGTGGGATACTACTCAGCCTGGTTTACCCAGGAAAGCTGCAGCGGACTGGTGTTCGTGGGCACCGTCCAGGGCTCAACAACCAGGGAGGCACATAAGCATACCTAGCGGGCCATAAGGGAGGCATTCAGGTTTCGGACGCTGCCATGTCCAACCCCACCAGCTCAGCCATGGGACAAGGACAAGAGAGGAGATATGACCGCAGCAGTAAATGGATGCTACAGGATCTGTGCCAGAGGCGAAAGATTCACTACAGGAACACTGACACTCGGTCAGACGTGATCTGGAAATTAGTCCGTTGGGATGCCCAGAATGTTACAGAGGACGATGAGGATCCCGCCGATATTGACCCAGAGGATTTAAACTATGTGCCACACCATGGATCTAGTGACAATCGGGAATCAACTTGGTCCAAAATGGCCCAAGCCACAGCGTTGTTGGCTGCATTGGGGCCTAAATCCTCAAGAGAAGAGAGGGCTGATGTTCTAGAATATGTTTATGGGATTCCAGCTGCCGTACTGCTAACACCAGCTGCTCGAGAAGGATGGTCCCGCTACCCAGCAGAAGCTGCGTCAAAACAACGGACTACAAACAGGGCCTGTGACTCGCCCAATCTATGGCGCTGTTATACATGTGGGCGCCATGGACATATAGATAAAGATTGTCTCCAAAACCGAGGCCGCATGCTTGGAGCCCATCTGCCAGCTCAGCCGGTCAAGAGCAAGGGACTACGAGACACTGGTTCCTCCATTACCCTGGTAAGCCCAGTTATTGTTTCCCCAGAAGACCCTTTACCAGATTCCCAATTATCCATCTCCCTGGCTGAGGGCCAGCGCTCAGACATCTCTCTGGCATGTGTGCAGTTGGACCTAAGGACCGACCAGGGAGAGGTCGAGGTGGAGCTTGTGGACAGCCTCCTCACACCTGGTATTTTGGGGACCAACCAGGAAGTGATCGATGTGGGGCTTGTGAACAGCCTCCCCATACCGGTCATTGTGGAGACTGACCAGAGCAAGGCTGATGTGGAGCTTATGGACACCGTCCCCACACCAGATATTTTGGGAAATGACCAGGGAGAGGTTGATGTGAAACTTGTGAACAGCCTCCCCACACCTGTCATTGTGGAGCCTAACCAGAGCAAGGCTGATGTGGAGCTAATGCACAGCATCCCCACACCTGTTATTTTGGGGTCTGACCAGGAAGAGGTCCATATGGAGTTTATGGACAGCCTCCCCACACCTGTTGTTTCGGGGACTAGCCAGGATGAAGTTGATGTAGGGCTCATGCATGGTCTCCCCACTTCTGTTATTTCGGGGACTAACCAGGAGAATATTGAAGTCGGGTTCATGGATGGCCCCACCAAGCCTGTTGTTTTGGATACCACCCAGAGGGGAGTGGAAGTGGGGCATGTGGATTACCTGCTCACACCAGTTATTTTGGAGTATGACCTAGGACAAGGACTATCCAGTCAGTTTGAAGCAGCCATCACCCACCTCCAAGCCAAGCAGGACCCTTATGTGGATCTTTCTAACATCTTTTCCAAGGATAATTCACATTCCCAGTCTCCAGCATCCACTTCTGAGCCATGAACCGTGAGTAAGCCTAACCACACTGTGGCTATTGACTGGGGGAAGATTGATAGTAAGAAATGTATGCAAGCTCAACTCATGGACCTCACCTTAGTGCTTGTCCGCAATATGGCTGCTCAACTTGGGGGACGTAATGAGGGGGAGGTGTATAGATGCAAGCCTCTGTTGCTGACCTTACCATTAAAAAGGACAATGCCGTCAAGAGGAGAAGGATGATCGGAAGCCTATCAAGTCTGGCTAATATTAAGAAGGGGTAGGAATGTGACAACATGGACTCTCATGGGTTAAAGTTTCTTAACATTCAGCCAGACGTATTGTTCTTTTGTCTATTACCTCATGTTTGCTTAGCTATTGTTTTCCAGACCCTTCCAGTAATCATTGTAATGTAGTTGTGTATTCCTAATGTAATTACCTTAGTAGCCATTGTCTAATCGGTGACTTGCAGGCTCCATGTAGATATCCTCAGTCTTTCTACCCACATCATTTAAATGAACATTATCCATGCAGCTTGAAATTTATCCAATGGGAGAAGCAATCTTGTCCAACCAATCCAATGAGGACGCAGTGTATCCAAGTGGAAGGCTGTGGCTATAAAAGGGATTTCTTTAAATCACCAGGTTGTTGATGGATGTGCATAATCCAGTCTAAGCTCTTAGGAGCTGGCTAGAGGATCAGGATATCTTGTGGCTTCAATCTAGGGACTCCGGTTCTGATTGGAGACCATATCCACAGTCTAGGGATTTCAACTCCGGCTGCCAGGATTATATCGTCATACCAGAGACTACTTAAGGAGGAAACCCAGGTTGAGACAAATCGGTCACCTGGTACAGACTTTGCAGACCTCAGCCAGCTTTCTAAATCTGGCGTTATTCCAGTCTCGGTGGGTGCCCGCCGAAAGCGGAGTGCTGCTGGATTGGAGTAAGTAGCCCTGGAAGCTCTGAGGCATGGACATTCTAAATCCCTGGTGAGCCAGCGGAAGGGTGAGACTCTGTTGCCTGTTACATTTGTGTGTTTTGCTGGTTATGTGTTATGTGCCGTTAATAGTTTGGGGATCCAATAAAGTCTCAATATTGTGATTTCCTCACCCTGTGTTGTCTGAGTAGTGTTCCGCCCACGGTTAAGGAGGTCGTGCATTCAGTTGGGATGAGCCCTGAGCCGCGCTGTCTTTCTAAAGGCGGCTGGGCCAGCGGACGAGAGCACCCACTGAGCCCCGTGTCGCCACACTCTCTACATAGACACATCTGCAGGTTTTTCCCTCCGTTCTCTATAAAGACACATCTGCAGGTTTTTCTCTGACATGAAATCAGTATAAATCTTTCCCGTCTTAGGTCAATTAGGAACCAAAATTATTTATATTTGCCAAATGCCAGAATAATGACAGAGAGAATACTTTAAGACATTTTTATTACTTTCTGCAAAGTCAAAAGTTTTGCTCCATTTCATTTGTATTTGGTGCCATTGACCTTACACTGTATGACTTGGGTGAAATGTTTTGGATTTCCTTCCACAAACTTCTCACAATAGTTGGTAGGAATTTGTGCCCATTCCTCCTGACAGAACTGGTGTTGCTGAGCCATGTTTGTAGGTCGTCTTGCTTGCACCGGCCTTTTGAACCATAAAATTTCAATAGGATTGAAATCAGGGTTTTGTGATGGCCGCTCCAAAACATTGACTTTGTTATCCTTAAGCCACTTTGGCAGTATGCTTCAGGTCATTATCCATTTGGAAGACCCATTTCCGCCCAAGCTTTAAGTTCCTGGCTGATGTCTTGATATGTTGCTTCGGTATTGCCACATAATCTTCTTTCCTTATGATGGAAAACACATTTCCGCCCAAGCTTTAATGGGAACCTGTCACCAGATTTTGTGACTATGAATATTGTATATAAGAGCCCAGGTTGTGCTGTATGACGTAAAAAACACTCTTATACTCACCTAAGGGTCTGGTCAGATGGGTGTCGCTGCTTCCCGATCCGGCGCCTCATCTCTGTGGCGATCTCTGTCCTCCTTCTACCCAGCCCAGTATGGATGATGCTTCTATGTCATCTACACAGACCAGATAACAGAGAGCAGTAGATGGAGGGTTTCCCAGCCGCGCCAAAGACCAGCCAATTTAAGGTAGTAGATTAATGTTGCTTTTTATTCCATATACAGGTCAACGCGTTTCGGAAGGTACCCCTTCCTTCTTCAGAAACAACAGGCAAGAAATGGAATCTGACCCTATTTGCGCTTCTCTTTTCCACACTTTAATCTACACAGACCAACATTGCGATCCTGTGCAGGCGCACTGTGATCTACCCAGCTGAGGACAGATCAACGTACTGTAATGCGCAGGCGCAAGGAAAGGTTAAAGATCGCCCGCGTATGTGCACTACAATACTTTGATCTACAGAGTAGGGCAGATCAAAGTGAGCCTGCACAGGACCACAATGCTGGCTAGTTTGGATGACATTGGGCGTGTCATGCACACAGGCTTCAGAAAAAGGAGGACAGTGATCACCACAGAGAGGAGGCGCCAGACCGGAGAGCAGCAACATGCGTCTGACTTGTCTGCACCTTAGGTGAGTATTATAAGTGTTTTTTCTGTTGTATACAGATGCCCGTGCTCTTATATACAGCATTCTAGAATGCTGTACTGTATATAAGAGCGTACTGGTGGTGGCTGCAGCTTATAGTCGCCAAATCTGGTGACAGGTTCCCTTTAACTCCCTGGCTGATGTCTTGAGATGTTGCTTCAGTATTGCCTCATAATCATCTTTCCTCATGATGGTGTCTATTTTGTGAAGTGCACCAGTCCTTTCTTGTTCCTGTGTGCATTTGCAAACATTAATCTGGCTTTTTTATGTTTCTTTTGGAGTAATGGCTTCTTCCTGGCAGACTGGTCTTTTACCCCATGTTGATACAGTACTCGTTTCATTGTTTAAAATTACACAATCTTACCAGCTTCCACCAGCATCTTCACAAGGTCTTTTGCTTTTGGTCTTTGGTTGATATGCACATGTCTGGCCAAAGCACGTTTATCGCTGGTACACAGAACCCGTCTCCTTTCTGAGCGGTATGATGGCTTCTGCTGGGATCTCCTATGATCACCTGTGAGTGGTAGGGAAACACAGTAGGGGTTCAATTTCCCTGCAGTGCCTCCCCAGGATATATGGAGTATTGCACAATGTCCACTCAATCAATAGGTTGTCTGAGTATTGCAGGACAAGACCAGTCTTCCGGAGAAGAGACAAAGAACCTCAATAGAGGACCCCACTCAGATTTTTCTTAGGGTGGTCTGAACGGGACAACTTTTTGGAGTCTTTTCTGAGTGTCACAGATATCTTGGGTTACAGCGATGATTCCTTCCTCCACTTTGCACATTAATTAAATTCTCGCAATTTCATCTGACAGCCCGGGGCCGCTCCAGTCTGAGGGATGAAAATCTAATCAGCAGAATTCTGTTTGGAATGGTAATTTGTGCAAAGCTCTAAACATTGAGATGTGTTTATGGAAATGTAGAAAATCACTTGTTTATTGGCCGACATCACACGTAAACTCGCGGCTTTGTTTTTCTAACTCTTGACTGTGAGAAGATTTTAATTGTCGCAAGAACAATGTGATTTTTATGTTATTGATCTCCCTTTCCTGTTTTTGGGGATAATTGAGGCTTCTCGGTGCTGGATAAGATGGAGATGTAAATTGTTATATGATCCTCGATTTGTTCTGCTCTATATATAAACAGTTTATGCCATGATTAAAAGTCTCACGTTAATCCTCGAACAACAAAGTCTATACCTCTAGGGTAGCCGTGTGCTATACAACTAAATGCAGTACAACTCTATAAGAAGACCACCCATACTTACACCCATTACCTTCTAGAGGGGTGTTTCTCTCAAAGAGGCACATTATACAGAGAATAGCTAAAGGGTTTGTATCAAGTTTATAAGTTATTCTCTATGGGCATTCACTTCTAATCTCCAGTTATCTGACCACGGGGACCCCCCGCAATTTTGAGATTGGGGTTTTGAATGGAGTAATCCAAGTATAGAACTTGACTAACTCCACCCGTCCCATAGGGAATGTATGGCAATTTGAGGTACACACTTAATCTCTACTCTGTACAGGTAGGACTTAGCATCCGATTGGTGGGGTCCCACCCAACAGACACCAAAGTAACCACTATCTTATAAACTTGGTGGAACCTCTTTAATGGTCTTATTCTTCGATCACTTCATCTCTAATGAACCAGACTTTTAGGGGTACTTTACACGCTGCGACATCGCTAGTGATTGCTAGCACTGTCGAGCGCGATAGCACCCGCCCTCGTCGCACATGCGATATGCGGTAATAGCTGCCGTAGCGAACATTATCGCTACGGCAGCTTCACGCACACATACCTGGTCGGCGACGTCGCGGTGACTGCCGAACAATCCCTCCTTCAAGGGAGAGGTGCGTTCGGCATCACCGTAACATCACCGCGACATCACTAAGCGGCCGGCCAATAGAAGCGGAGGGTCGAAGATGAGCCGGACGTAACATCCAAACCACCGCCTTCCTTCTGCATTGCTGGCGGGACGCAGGTAGGAGATGTTTGTCGTTCCTGCGGCTTCACACACAGCAATGTGTGGTGCTGCAGGAACAACAAACAACATCGTACCGGCAGCAGCAGCGACATTATGGAATGGAGCGACATGTCACCGATGAACGATTTTTCACGTTTTTGCGATTGGTGATCGTCGCTCCTAGGGTTTACACGCAGCGATGTCGGTAACGGTGCCGGATGTGCTTCACTAACGACGTGACCCCGATGATATATCGTTACCGATGTCGCAACGTGTAAAGCCCGCCTTAGTGTCTCCCCCCTCTCTCACACCACTTCCTCACCTCACAACCTCTCTGTAGGTGTCCCCCAAGGTTCAGTTCTAGGACCCCGCTGTTCTCCATCTACACCTTCAGCCTGGGACAGCTCATGAACTCCTACAGCTTTCAGTATCATCTCTATGCTGATGATACACAGATCTACAGTACATCTCTGCACCTGATATCACCTCCTTACTAACCAAAATCCCACAATGTCTGTCTGCTATTTCATCCTTATTTTCTGCTTGATTTCTAAACCTGATCATGGGCAAAACAGAATTCATCATCTTTCCTCCATATCATTCTACCACTCCATCAGACCTATCTATCAAAGTCAATGGGTGCCCATTCTCCCCAGTCCTTTGTGCTCACTGCCTCACTACTAGGGGTAGCCCTTGACTCTGCTCTTTCCTTCAAGCTACATATCCTGCTCTTTCCACCTCCTGCCGCTTCTAATTCAAAAAATATTTCCCAGATCCATACATTCTTTAACCAAGATTCTGTAAAAACATTGGTGTATGCCCTCATCATCTCCCGCCTTAACTACTGCAACCTCCTGCTATTTGGCTTTCCTTTTAAACACTCTCGCACCCCTACAATCTATCCTAAACTCTGCTGCCCAACTTATCAACATCTCCCCCAGCTATTCCCTGGCCTCTCCTCTCTGCCAACCTCTTCACTGGCTTACCATTGCCCAAAGCCTTTGTTTCAAAATACTATCCTCTCTCTTTCTCCTGTTGAATGTAAGCGCTTATGGACATTGGGGTCCTCTCTCTTTCTTGTAGAGTGTAAGCTCTTATGATCAGCAGGGTCCTCTCTCTTTCTCCTGTTGAATATAAGCGCTTATGGTCATTGGGGTTCTCTCTCTTTCTTGGAGAGTGTAAGCTCTTATGGTTAGTGGGCTCCTCTCTTTCTCCTGTAGAGTGAAAGCACTTATAGTCAGCGGAGTCCTCTCTCTCTCTCCTGTAAAGTGTAAATTATTATGATCAGTAGGGTTCTCTCTCTCCTGTAGAGTATAAGCTGTTATGGTCAAAAGGGTCCTCCTTTTCTCTCCTATAGAGTGTAAGCTCTTATGGTCAGCGGGGTTCTCTCTCTCTCTCTCCTGTAAGTGTAAGATCTTATGGTCAGTGGGGTCCTCTCTCTCTCCTATAGAGTGTAATTGCTTATGGTCAGTGGGGTCCTCTCTCTCTCCTGTAGAGTGCAAGCTCTTATGGTCAAGTGGGGTCCTCCCTTTCTCTCTTATAGAGTATAAGGTCTTATGATCAGTAGGGTCCTCTTTTTCTCTCTTATAGAGTGTAGGCTCTTGTGGTCAGTGGGGTCCTCTGTCTCTCTCTCTCTCACCTGTAGAGTGTTAGCTCCTATGGTCAGCAGGGTCCTCTCTCTCCTGTAGAGTGAAAGTTCTTATGATCAGTGGGTTCCTCTCTCTCCTGTAGAGTGTAAACTCTTAAGGTCAGTGTGGTCCTCTCTCTCTCCTGTAGAGTGTAAACTCTTATGGTCAGCGGGTTCCTTTCTCTCTCTCCTGTAGAGTGTAAACTGTTATGGTCAGCGGGTCCTCCTTTTTTCTCTTATAGAGTGTAATCTCTTATTGTCAGCAGATAGAGAGTAAGTTCTTGTTGTCATCTAGGTTCTCTCTCTCTCTTTCCTCTCCCTCACTTCTGTTTACCAAGCAATTATAAACTTAGCTTTCAAGTATTGAGATTTGTCACATATTGAATTTCTGGGGAAAATTCAGTAAATCCGGCATATCTGAACCTTGAAAAGATCTGCTCATCTCTAATGTTTTAATAATCTTTCCATGGAAATGGTCTTAATGGTTATTACTGTCTTTTGGGTCCAACATGTACAAGATTGAATGTTCTCCTGTAGAACTTTTTGTTGCCCAACCAGTGGCTCGGAAGGAAACATTTCTCAGATGTCATGTATGTGGCTCCTTAGGGGAAATGTGATTGAGCTAAAGGACTAACATAAACTGCTAAGTATCTTTGTAAATGCATTTCACCATTATAAATGCTGTGGAGATATTGGATCTGAAGCCTGCAGAATTGTGAAGGCATCTCTGGACTATAATACAGGCTCAGGATCAGCTCAGATGAGTAATGTAATGTACACTATTTACAAAGATTCTGATCAGAGCGCTCCAGTAAGTATTTGTAGGGTCCAAAATTAGATGTCATTTGGTCCCTGTTGGAGTCCAGAGTTGTGCAGACTTGTAAACTTGAAGAGGTGGTGACATGACCATGTAAAATCTCTTAACTAAGAATGTCAAGCTGTTCCTAAAATAGTTTGAACGTTCTGTCTTCTCAAAAGAAGCTAAAAAACGCCAAATAAAAGGATGGAATTAGGATGAGATAATGGAGAACATGGCGGTTTCATATACTTCTCATTACGTACTTTTAGGGCTGTTTGACACTTAACATAAACCATATTTAAAGGGGTTGTCCATCAGGACTATAGCACCCATGTGTCAGCTGTTTGCAGTGCCCGTCTGTAACGCCAGCATCCCTACACTGCTCGCTCTCCCCCCTGCAGGGACCCCGACTCACTACCGCAGCCAGCCCGCACCATGCTGCCTGGCTTCCCTGAGGTCTACCACGTGGGTGTCCTCTGCTTCCCGCTCCCAGGAGTTCTCCTTAGGCATGCGCGCCACTACCCTTCTCTTAAAGGGCCAGCATATATTTTCCTAGAAGTGTCTCTCAGCCTATCGCTGGAAGGCACTGAGTACTTAAGGCACTCTCCCATTAGGGGAGGTGCCTGATCAATGCTATTAGTTAGCTAGTGGTTTGCTCCCTATCCAGCTAGTTGTCAGGTCCCCTTTGTTCACTGTCTGTTTACTAGCCAGTGTACATTCCTGTTTCCTTGCCCTGCTGGTACCCTAAACCTGTCCATCCTGGCCATGCTACCTGCCTCAGCCGTTTCGGGGGTTCCTGCCTATACTAGTGACTGCACCTGTCCATCCTGACCGTGCTACCTGCCTCAGCCATCCCAATGGTTCCTGTCTATACTAGTGACTGTGTCTGTCCGCCCTGGTCAAGTTATCTGCCTCAGCCATCCCAGTAGTCACTGTCTACACTAGAGACTCTGTCTGTTTGCATGTGTGTATGTGTAGCACAGGGCAGGGGTTAAATACTTGTCGCCAGGCCTGCTGATGTCAGGTCTGGGGATGTCACGGGTGGCCCTACCCGGCTTTGGTTGCCACGAAGTGTACAAAAAAGAATGGGGGAATGATAATGGTGATGATGGAGGTTGGTTTTATGCTGCCACCTGCGATACATGGCCAGTGATTAGTCGCCGCTGCTGTTGCTGTCCTCCGGGGCTGCTGGTCGTAGCAGCTAAGATGTTTCTGCTCCCCACAGGTGTAGCGGGCCCCAGGGAGGTTGATGAGGGGAGTAGTATTGGGAGGCGCTTCTTGGGGACCCCGGTTCTTGAAAGGTGTTTTCTCTTGTTCCATATGCAGGTGCCGCGTGTCTGTGGTAGAGCCGGAATAGATCACGACCTAGGACCCTAGGTTGCACTGTGTTTCGGGAACTGTGGCAGCCAGAGGGACATACAATCCCCCTGCCCTGCAGATTTTGGTGGACAACATGAATTCTAATCCACCCTAGGATTCAGCACCCTGCACGGCACCGGTCCCGAAGGAACAATGAAGCTCTCCCCTCGGCTGAACGAATTGACTCCTGCGTCCCACCAGAGCCACTGGTAAAACCTGACTCCTCTCTTCCTCTCCTGCTGGAGAACTCCTATGTTTCTCCTAATGCCTCCTGGTGGCTGTTCCTCCCCCGGATCCCTGTAACTAGTGGGTGGCAGCCCCCCATGTTTGGTGACCGCCATAAGACCCTAGCCGGTTCCCAGTAGGGAGGCCAACCTGGTTGTGTGTATGAGGTTGTGTGTTGTGGAACTGGTACCGACCTCCTCTGGATCCAGGATGAGTACCGCACCTTAAGTGAGGTGCAGTACTCTGTGGTGACTGAAGCCTCAGGGGTGCCACATCTGTCCCTGCCCTGGAGGTCAGCTGCCACAATCCTGGTTTCTGCCCTGGGAGTGGCACCTGACGTCTGCCTTGTGGTGGGTGCTAAGTCAAGCCCCTCCCACTAAAGGGTAAGCCCAGGGTCCACCTGTGGTCCAGTGGGTCCACTCCTGCTCACCGCTTTACCATCTCCAGCGATGAGTGTTACATCTACGTCGTTGGATGCAAACAGTGTTCAGAGCTAGAACTTCAATAAGAGCTCAGCTCTAGTATTTGAGAATGGTCACGCAACGTATGGAACTGTGGCTCCACACACTATTTTCATCTAGCTTCTGGTAGAGCTGCCAACAGCTGATCAGAGAGGGTAATGGGTGTTGATGACCAATCTAATATTGATGACTACTTATCAGCGAGCGTGCTCACCACTGTTTGGTACTCAGCATCGGGGTGCTCAAGTACACACGGTGGTTGGCCAAGTATTGAGACTGCTCTGATATTTTGTCCGTGAACCCATGTCCACAACGCACAGGCTTGCTTCACTGCATGATATGTCCAGGCAATCCAGGCAGAGCTGTTTACAGTCTCTGAATGCCTCTCCGGGGGATAAAACAATGTTCTCAAATGTAGTGTGACCAAAAAACACAAAAGCCAACCCTCCCTGTCGGACAGACCCGAACTGCTCAAACATTGACTTTCCATGATGTTCCTCTCTCATGTCAACTTTGGCTGACCAGCTCGAATCGAGGAACGAGCATTTGAGCATTTTAGTGCTCGCCCATCACTTATGATGACCCATCCTCATGGTAGGTCTCCAAACCACTCTTCACACACTTTACAACTTATTTACACTGTGCTTAAATTATACCTCATTGCTTCATTTGGAGGGTCTGCCCTGCTGATGAGAGCTTCCGATCTATGAGAAAGTAGGCTTGAGCCAGAAGGTAGAAAGTGCTTGTCTGGGGTAGTGCATTTCAGAGAACCGGTGCAGCATAAGAAAAGTTTTGAAGAAAGGAGTGGAAGGTTTGGAATGGGAAGGATGTATATGATTAGCAAAATGGAGAGCAAGGGTAGGGAGGTTGACATTGATGAGGGAGGAGATGTAGGGTGGTGCAGCACTGTGGAGACATTTGTGAGTGAATATATGTTGTATATCTCATGGGCAATAACTTGCACAGGGTGGAGGCATCAGTGTAGCCATTGCATACATAGCTGAGACTCACTGATGTATTCATGATAGATTGGAGTGAGGAGAATTCAGTGAGGGGAAGAATAATTAGTAGTGAGTCACAGTAGTGAAGAAGACAGTGAATTACAGCATAAATAAGGTTTTATGGTTTTCTTGGTGGAAAAGGTGTTTTTGAGGTGCAGCTGAGATGAGAGGGCAAGTGATAGGAGATAAGCCCCAGAAAGCAGCCCAATGACCAACACACAGTCCAATAGCAACTGAAACAATTCAGAAAGTTCTCTACTTTCTATATTAAACAGAATCTGTCACTTGCTTAAAAAAATTATACTTTGTAAAAAAAAAGCTGAACTCTCCTGATTCTGTCACTCTTTTCCATTTTGTGCTTCTTGACTCTATTGCAGAGATATTAGCACTTCTTGCTTTTGGAGCGCCCTATGTGAAATCTCTGCTCCCAGTCCAACTGGGCTGTTATGATTCGGAACCATGGAAGACCACCACAAATCATTGGCAAAAAGGTGACAAGAGCAACTAATCTGGCTGCCATCCCCTTACTAACCAACACAACTAGAAGTAGCCGAGGGGTGAACTAACATCCTGTGCACCGCGAACCCAGCCGGAGAACTAACTATCCTAAAGGTAGGAAAGATGAATAACTCTCTGCCTCAGAAAATAGACAAGAATAGCTAGCCCCCCACATTCAAAGACTGCGGGGATATAGGAAAAACACAATACGCAGGTAGATGACAGGATTAGCAAAAGGTGAGGCCCCCGCTGACTAAAATAGGAAAGGACAGGAAAGGGACTGATGGTAGCCAGAGAAAAACCCTACAAAATACCAACTTCTTGATAGTACAAAAAGGCCCTCAGATTGCTCGATCTGAACTCCGTCCTATACCAGGTGCCCTTGTCATACCAATGAACAGAAAACAAGAATTATAACAAATTCAACAAGCCATAAACACATGGACCCAAAGGAGCTATACTCCACACAGAACTGCAGGGAGTTCCTCAACAATCCACTGAGGGGGAAAATCCCTGGAAGGAAATAAACTGAAACCAACCACAACAAATGACAACCCCAGATAAGCAAAAGAACCAGACAATAAATAAAGAGAAAGAACTTATCTGGAGAAGATGTGGTGTAGAGCAGGATTAAGCAGGCTGAAGATACAAAGTACAACTGACATCCGGCAACAGCCTGCAATCAGACCAGGACTTAAATAAGCAGAGAGTTAGGAAAGGAAACACCCACTGCACAACCCACCTGGTCTCTGTCCAAACCCTTCCTGGCCACCAGAGGGAGCCCCCCAGCAGCCAAGACATAACTAACATTCACAACACTGGGCGTTTCTTCAGAGTCTTCTCTGGGGGCGTGTGCTTTCACCCCTCCCTTCCAGATGCTGCCAATCACGACTCTGTAATGTCTGAAACTGATAGACAACTGGATTGGCAGTGTCTTGAAGCAAGCACATGCCCTCATAGAAAACTCTGAAGACACGCCCAGTTGGTCTGCAAGCAGAGATTTCTCATAATGCTCTCCAGATTAAATGAATGTGAATATTTCTGCAATGGAGCGACGTAGCACAAAATGGAAAAAAACAACAGAATCAGGGGTGTTCAGGGATTTTTTTACAATGTATTTCAGACAATTTTTTGAGTAAATGTAAAAATAAGAAGCGCTAATAGTGTAACACCAGATGGACAGTGCAGTATATAGAGGATATACCTATTTTAGTTGTAAAAGTCACAACTACTGATAAGCATGAGATAATGGCGTCTGCTGCAGCCCCACGTGGATGAGCGTTCAAAGAGATGTGTAGAAGGGGTTAACGCCGCGCACCAGCCAATATGAAACTGTAGAAGAGTTGATGAATGATAACTTTCTTTTTATTTTATCAGTCTATGCGTTTCGAGGTCAAAAACCTCTTCCTCAGGACCAATACATCAACAGTTGATGTACTGGTCTGACTCCTGAGGAAGAGGTTTTTAACCTTGAAACGCATAGACTGATGAAATAAAAAGAAAGTTATCATTCATCAACTCTTCTACAGTTTTATATTGGCTGATGCGCGGCGTTAACCCCTTCTACACATCTCTTTGAAGACAATTTTTTGAGCAAGTGACAGGTTCTCTTTAATGCACTGACAATTTTATAGCCAGGTTACGAACTATTGATATCAATATTTTATCAACCTTTGTAGAAGGTTTTCCTAGGAATCCTGTTGCTAATTTTGGTTTATTTCAATGTTATTTATTCCTGGCACTACTAAATTAACTGCGGTGTGACAAATTTTATTAAGGGTGAATCATGTTTGCAGTCCAGCCCAAATCAACATCTATTTCTAGAATTTGGAATACTTTAGAACTTTGCCAATTCTATTACAAAGTCATGAACTGGCCTCAGTGTTTTTCTTCAGCAGCTACATTATTGGCAGATCATCTGTTTGTTTTTAATTTTTGAAACTCCAAATTTAAATATTTTTGAAGGCTACGTGACAGTTTTGTGGTTCATCCTAAGTAAAATTGAAGATTGTGTTGGTCAAATTTAAAAGCAGGTACAGAAATGTGGACAATGCAGGTAACAGATAAGCCAGTATGAATTGATAAAGATGAGTGGTCAATGTGAGATAATCCTGTAGATCCCCTGTAGATTCAAGAGAAACAGGTTTCTGATGGAAAAGTTTGACAGAGTTCAGAAAGTGAGCTATACTCAAGGAGAGCTGCTAAGTGTGATATAGAGAGAATGTAGCCAGATCAGAAGGGTCAGAAAACTTTATGAAGGAGATGAAAGAGCAAAAAAGAGTCCGAGAACTTCATGAAGAAGAAGAAAGAGCAGAAGGGTCAGAGAACTTCACGAAGGAGAACAAAGAGCAAAAGGGTCAGAGAACTTCATGAAGAAGAAGAAAGAGCAAAAGAGTCAGAGAACTTCACGACGAAGAAGAAGAAAGAGCAAAAGGGTCAGAGAACTTCACGAAGGAGAACAAAGAGCAAAAGGGTCAGAGAACTTCATGACGGAGAACAAAGAGCAAAAGGGTCAGAGAACTTCACGAAGGAGAACAAAGAGCAAAAGGGTCAGAGAACTTCATGAAGAAGAAGAAAGAGCAAAAGAGTCAGAGAACTTCACGACGAAGAAGAAGAAAGAGCAAAAGGGTCAGAGAACTTCACGAAGGAGAACAAAGAGCAAAAGGGTCAGAGAACTTCATGACGGAGAACAAAGAGCAAAAGGGTCAGAGAACTTCACGAAGGAGAACAAAGAGCAAAAGGGTCAGAGAACTTCACGAAGGAGAACAAAGAGCAAAAGGGTCAGAGAACTTCACGAAGAAGATAGAGAAAAAGGGTCAGAGAACTTCACGAAGAAGAAGAAAGAGCAAAAGGGTCATAGAACTTCACGACAAAGAAGAAGAAAGAACAAAAGGGTCAGAGAACTTCATGAAGGAGGGCAAAGCAAAAAGGGCAGAGAACTTCACAAAGAAGAAGAAAGAGCAAAAGGGTCAGAGAACTTCACGAAGGAGAACAAAGAGCAAAAGGGTCAGAGAACTTCATGAAGGAGGACAAAGCAAAAGGGGCAGAGAACTTCACAAAGAAGAAGAAAGAGCAAAAGGGTCAGAGAACTTCACGAAGGAGAACAAAGAGCAAAAGGGTCAGAAAACTTCAGGAAGGAGAACAAAGCTAAAGGGCCAGAGAACTTCATGAAGAAGAAGAAAGAGCAAAAGGGTCAGAGAACACGAAGGCGAACAAAGAGCAAAAGGGTCAGAGAACTTCACGAAGAAGATAGAGAAAAAGGGTCAGAGAACTTCACGAAGAAGAAGAAAGAGCAAAAGGGTCATAGAACTTCACGACAAAGAAGAAGAAAGAGCAAAAGGGTCAGAGAACTTCACGAAGGAGAACAAAGAGCAAAAGGGTCAGAGAACTTCACGAAGGAGAACAAAGAGCAAAAGGGTCAGAGAACTTCATGAAGGTGAACAAAGAGCAAAAGGGTCAGAGAACTTCATGACGGAGAACAAAGAGCAAAAGGGTCAGAGAACTTCACGAAGGAGAACAAAGAGCAAAAGTGTCAGAGAACTTCACGAAGGAGAACAAAGAGCAAAAGGGTCAGAGAACTTCATGAAGGTGAACAAAGAGCAAAAGGGTCAGAGAACTTCATGACGGAGAACAAAGAGCAAAAGGGTCAGAGAACTTCACGAAGGAGAACAAAGAGCAAAAGGGTCAGAGAACTTCACGAAGGAGAACAAAGAGCAAAAGGGTCAGAGAACTTCAGGAAGGAGAACAAAGCAAAAGGGTCAGAGAACTTCACGAAGAAGATAGAGAAAAAGGGTCAGAGAACTTCACGAAGAAGAAGAAAGAGCAAAAGGGTCATAGAACTTCACGACAAAGAAGAAGAAAGAGCAAAAGGGTCAGAGAACTTCATGAAGGAGGACAAAGCAAAAGGGGCAGAGAACTTCACAAAGAAGAAGAAAGAGCAAAAGGGTCAGAGAACTTCACGAAGGAGAACAAAGAGCAAAAGGGTCAGAGAACTTCATGAAGGAGGACAAAGCAAAAGGGGCAGAGAACTTCACAAAGAAGAAGAAAGAGCAAAAGGGTCAGAGAACTTCACGAAGGAGAACAAAGAGCAAAAGGGTCAGAAAACTTCAGGAAGGAGAACAAAGCTAAAGGGCCAGAGAACTTCATGAAGAAGAAGAAAGAGCAAAAGGGTCAGAGAACACGAAGGCGAACAAAGAGCAAAAGGGTCAGAGAACTTCACGAAGAAGATAGAGAAAAAGGGTCAGAGAACTTCATGAAGAAGAACAAAGAGCAAAAGGGTCAGAGAACTTCACGACAAAGAAGAAGAAAGAGCAAAAGGGTCAGAGAATTTCACAAAGGAGAACAAAGAGCAAATGGGTCAGAGAACTTCAGGAAGGAGAACAAAGCAAAAGGGCCAGAGAACTTCACGAAGAAGAAGACAAAGCAAAAGGGTCAGAAACTTCACAAAGAAAGAGCAATGGGTCTGAGAACTTCACGAAGAAGAAAGAGCAGAAAAGTGTCACAAGGTCATAGTAGCAGAGGAAAGACTTATTGGATCCAGAGCCTTCAGGTTGGACGATTGCCTTGTAGGTAACTCAAAGCTGAAGCATGAGCAATCACAAGCAGTCAACATGGGATTTTGCAAGACACTAAAGATGAGCAAACTTTTTGAAATTCGAATGAGCCAGTTTCATCCAAATTTTAAAATTGCCACAAGTCTCAAGTCTATAAAGCCTCCAATTGCCTTGAAAACACGCGTATCACTGAGGTCTCTTACCACTATATGAAACATTTTTCAAGCACTTTAATACAAACACAAGCCTAGTAATGTCAGAGTAATTTGGGGATGGATAAGTGGGAGGCAGCTGTGCTATCACTGCAATGTTTATTCAATGTTTTAATGTTTTTTCAATGTTTTATGGCGTTCTCTCAATAACTCTATTGCTAAGCTGTGAGCGGTGACATCCTCTCACTATCTAGATTTACCACTAAATATCTGCTGCATTCTCTGCCTTGGCTTTTATACAGGCTACAATAGTCCCTCCTAATTGGCTAAGCTATATTTTGTGATAGCTGCAAAGCATTAAGGTTATGGGAATCCTGCATGTCCGCCCCTGAGTTCATATGAGCCTTCACTGGCTCATGTAATCTTTTGTTTTGTGAAAAATGAGGGGTTGAGGGGTGGTTACATTTTTTTAGTAATTCGCAAATGGTAAAATTGTTCTAATACGCTCCAATATATGAATACGATTTGCTCATCTGTGAACTTAAGCAAGGAGATTGGGTCAACATCAAGCACCTGGGGTCGCAGTAAGGAGGTGGCTGCTGTTGTGTTCCTTTCCCTGAAGATACCAATCGCGTCTAGTTGTCATGTGGAATTGTGATGTAATGTGTAATGTACAATAAGACTAACTATAATAGGGTAATAATGATTTCATATATATTGCAGACCAATATTATAAGTGGTAACTAAACTAGAGGGGAAGAAGTAGTTAAAGGGAACCTGTCACCTGAAATTTCGCTATTAAACTAAAATAATCCCCCTCTGCAGCTCCTGGGCTTCATTCTAGAAAGGTTCATCTTGCTATTGGCCCCCCTTTCAGACCTAAATAACCACTTTATAAAATCTTACCTTTTGGTATGCTAATGAGCTGTTATGGCCACGGGGGCGGGCTGTATTGCGTCCGTTATTCCCCCTCCTGCCGCTGTTTGCCATCCCCCAGTGTTCATTGACAGATGAGGCCGCCGATCTCATGTTACTCAGTGCTACTGAAGTCTCGCGCATGCCCAGTGGCAGTATCGCGAGACTGAGCACAGTTCAAATTGCGAGCGCCGGTGATCGTATTGCGCATGCACGAGATTATGGGCGGCTATTTGGATGACATTGATGTCATTCAAGTACCCACCCATAATCTCGCGCATGCGCAATACGATCACCGGCGCTCGCAATTTGAACTGTGCTCAGTCCCGCGATACTGCCACTGACTATAGCACCCTTTATCTATAGTACTCCTGGCACTCTACACTATATATCTCGTCTGACACAGCCTCTTACATTACACATTATTTACAGTATTCTTAAACACGCATATTATCAAATACATTTCTTGCTATAAAACATGACACCTGTGCTAGGGGGCACTAAACGCTGCGCCCGTCCAGCTCTGCTACATCCTACATTGAATACATTACACTCTTATATACATTATATTTATAATACAATGTTGTAGCACTCATTGGGAAGGGGTAAATGTTACTCGTCGCCGGGCCGGTGATGTAGGATCTGGGATGTCACAGGTGGCCTTGCCCGGCTTCGTGGCCCCCGAGGTGTAGGTGTAGGTGTGACGCCCTGGGCAAGCCAGGGGTCACAGGTCATTGCACCACCACACCCTACACCCCCAGTTAGGAACACCAAGGCTACCAAAATCCTTGTTGCCTTCCTCCAGGGGCTGATGTTCACACCAGGGGGTGGGCCAGGCGGTTGGCTCCGCCCACCGAGGAGTACACAGCCCTGGAGGCAGGAGGAACCAGGCAGTTGAAGTCTAGCTGAGGGCTAGAGTGCAGTTAGCTCAGGGAGAGCTTGAGTGTGGAGCAAAGATAGAGTTTGGAGGAAGAAGTGGAAAGTGGAAGAAAGTGGTAGCAAAGCTAAAGAGAGAAGCTGAAGTGACAGTAGAAAAGCCTGAAGTTGGTCCGGCTGTGTGCCAGGACAGTGACAGCAAGGTCAGCAGACGGCGGTGATAGTCCGCAGGGGTGACTGCTCGGAGGTTGCTGGAAGGACTGCGGACGGGTAGTGGCCCGGCGGTCTGGAGCAGTATACGAAGAACAGTCAGCACCAGGGCAGGGGCCTCTCGGACCCCGGCAAGGCTAGGAGTCGCCGTGAATTTGCCAAATCCGTCAGTGAAGGGGACGTCTGTCTCCAAACAACCAAGTCCCGATTGAAGGCAACAGTCCAACCATTGAGGAGAGACACCGCCACCGCCAGGGCACCAGTTTCTCAGGGCCAGCGCCTGCGGGCAAAGTAGGGCTCCTCCGGCCCATATCCAAGCCGGGGAGCGGGTTACCGGTGGGAACCCATCGCTACCAACACAGAAACATTAGGTGCAGGAAAAGGGACATCACCGTCACCTACTGGGGAAAGCAAGTGCAGCCGTCCGTGGGAACCGTCTTTCCAGCCGTGTGTTTTACCGAAAACTGTGTCAACGTCTCAGGCTGAGTGAGTACCACAGTGCCGCAAGGCACAGCGCTGCCCCCGCGTCCCTGCGCCCACCAAGCCCTGCATCTCCCACCTCATCACTGGGCCCCGGGATCGCCACCCCTACCCACGGAGGGGCAACACAACAACTGGCTGCTCCATACCATCCTTCCCGGGATCCCCATACAGAGCAGCGGTGGTGTCAACAAATCACTACAACCGTGGGTGGCGTCACGGACAATAACCAATCCCCACACCCAAAATCCCCTTTCACTCATGGGCAAGGAGCGCCGCTAGAGTCCCCGGGATCCGGCCCATCGCTCGAGCCACCGAGCAGCAGCAGGCCGCAGCAGCCGCGGCAGCCAGACCCGAGCAGCAGTGGGAGAGCGCGGCGTCCCCTCCTCCACCCGCGACAACTTGGCGTCACAAACAGGATCTTACCGCTCTGCCGTTGGGTAGAGGTGTGCCTTGTAACCGCGGGATGTATCCGGCTGAAAAATTTCAGAAGTCGCCATCTTTGGCGCGAAAAGTTCCCGCTCGAGCGTCTTCTCGAGTAGCAGAGGCGCGAAGGCCAAAACCCCGCCCCGATAGAGGAGGGGCCAAAAAGAAGCTAAGGGGGACGCAATGGCGGCTGGCTGCATGTGAACGCAGCTATAAAAGCAGAGACGCCAGGACTCTGCAGCAATACTGGGTTCCTGGAAGGCACGATTGCCAAGATGTACAATCCAACTCCCAACGAGGAAGCCCCCGCGCCCGGCACGGCGACGTGGTTGAGGGACCAGACCGTCCCGCTGAGTAATCGTCTGCAGGCCCAGCTGCAACTCCTCCTGGAGGAGTGGGAGACCGACATGGCGGATGTGGTGGCTGCTATGTGGAGACGCGAGGCAGAAGAGGATTTGGAGGAGCGGGTAAGCGACCCACGCCCCTGTATTCCTGAGGGATCGGTCATTGGAGCTGAGGGGCCCGGCCGGCTTCCGCTCACCCTGCCTCTCTCCCCGCTACCCGTGATAGCTGCTGCCGCTCCGCCATTAGGCCAGCTACCTGCCCAACCGGTAGCGATACCCTGCCCAGCCGCTCCGGCGGACTGGCCGGCTGCAGACGTCCAGGACAGCCCTGAAGTGCATCAAGGGGAACCGCTAGGACCGCGGCCCCTTAACAGCATGGTGCCAGAAGTCCCGGCAGTGACTGTGCCAGACCCTGAGTTTGGGACCGTGGCCTGGATGAAGGCCCGGGTGATGCAATTCCACCAGCGTCAGCAGGATCAGATCTTCCGGATGATGGAGCAGTGGACCAACGAGGTGGAGGAGCTGCTTACAACTGCCCCGATGTACGGAGGGGAAATGGATGTAGCAGAGTCGACTGGTGACCCACGTCCCTATGTCCTACCAGGACCGGCCGCTGCGGCTGAGGGGCCCGGCCTAGTCTCCGCCTATGCATCACTCTTGCCGTTACTTATGGGGCACCTTAATGTAAGCTCGCCTAATCTGCTGCTCCGTGCTACCGCGGAAGGGGCTGAAGTGCTGGATGCTGGAGGCCAGGAGGCTGCGACAGCTGGCGGCAACCCGCCTGACGCAGGAACAAGAGATGACGACTCCTGCCCCAGTCCCGGGTCCGCCGTTGAGTTTGAAGAGGCAAGTGAGCATTCCCGCTATGTAGGAGACCCTGTGATTGTCCATACCCCGCGTACCGGTGGAAATGGGTACCGGGTGTCCCTGTCACAGCAGGCATGTCAGTGCATGTTTGATATGCTGGTGGCAGAGGATGGGTCCACCTCAGCAGAAGACTATGAGTAGGGCAGCGGATGCCCGCTGCAGCAGTCCCCGTTGGGACCACCACTGAGTTGTGTTTGTATGTTTGAAAATGTTTGTTGAAAAAGAATGATAAGCAAAAATGATTACCGAAGTTTCATCAGATTGTCTACAACCGTGATTGAGAGAAAACCGGCCGTTGCCGACACTGTAGTCCCCGTGGGGACCGTTTGAAAGTTTTGCATGAGGAACTGCTCATGGACAAGCCTGTGAACTTGCAGGGCAACCACAAACGTTAGTGGCTTGTAAATAAGTTGTTTACCGTTACCGTTTCCGCAGTTGCCGCCTCCGGAGAGGCAGGTTGGAGGGAGGGCCCTCAGCAGAGCAGGCTGGGGCCCAGCCACCACAGGAACCGGTGGCTACCCTCTGGAGGGGAAGGACAGATCCCGCTCGGGTAACTTGTGCTGGACTTGGGTCAAGGGGTGCTGCCTGGGTTTTAGGGGCAGCATCAGGGCCAGGTTGCTTGGGTGGGAGAGAGCGGAAACCGTAGCCGTAAACCGTTTTGCAACGTTTAAGAAATGTGCCCCCCCTTATGGGATGATATTATGATTTAAATGTTACCGTTTACCTTTTTATACATTTTTCAGAAAATAAAACCGGTGTTGGACGGGCAGCCCGCGGACGGTCTGCATTTTGCTAAGGGGGAATGTGACGCCCTGGGCAAGCCAGGGGTCACAGGTCATTGCACCACCACACCCTACACCCCCAGTTATTAACACCAAGGCTACCAAAATCCTTGTTGCCTTCCTCTAGGGGCTGATGTTCACACCAGGGGGTGGGCCAGGCGGTTGGCTCCGCCCACCGAGGAGTACACAGCCCTGGAGGCAGGAGGAACCAGGCAGTTGAAGTCTAGCTGAGGGCTAGAGTGCAGTTAGCTCAGGGAGAGCTTGAGTGTGGAGCAAAGATAGAGTTTGGAGGAAGAAGTGGAAAGTGGAAGAAAGTGGTAGCAAAGCTAAAGAGAGAAGCTGAAGTGACAGTAGAAAAGCCTGAAGTTGGTCCGGCTGTGTGCCAGGACAGTGACAGCAAGGTCAGCAGACGGCGGTGATAGTCCGCAGGGGTGACTGCTCGGAGGTTGCTGGAAGGACTGCGGATGGGTAGTGGCCCGGCGGTCTGGAGCAGTATACGAAGAACAGTCAGCACCAGGGCAGGGGCCTCTCGGACCCCGGCAAGGCTAGGAGTCGCCGTGAATTTGCCAAATCCGTCAGTGAAGGGGACGTCTGTCTCCAAACAACCAAGTCCCGATTGAAGGCAACAGTCCAACCATTGAGGAGAGACACCGCCACCGCCAGGGCACCAGTTTCTCAGGGCCAGCGCCTGCGGGCAAAGTAGGGCTCCTCCGGCCCATATCCAAGCCGGGGAGCGGGTTACCGGTGGGAACCCATCGCTACCAACACAGAAACATTAGGTGCAGGAAAAGGGACATCACCGTCACCTACTGGGGAAAGCAAGTGCAGCCGTCCGTGGGAACCGTCTTTCCAGCCGTGTGTTTTACCGAAAACTGTGTCAACGTCTCAGGCTGAGTGAGTACCACAGTGCCGCAAGGCACAGCGCTGCCCCCGCGTCCCTGCGCCCACCAAGCCCTGCATCTCCCACCTCATCACTGGGCCCCGGGATCGCCACCCCTACCCACGGAGGGGCAACACAACAACTGGCTGCTCCATACCATCCTTCCCGGGATCCCCATACAGAGCAGCGGTGGTGTCAACAAATCACCACAACCGTGGGTGGCGTCACGGACAATAACCAATCCCCACACCCAAAATCCCCTTTCACTCACGGGCGAGGAGCGCCGCTAGAGTCCCCGGGATCTGGCCCATCGCTCGAGCCACCGAGCAGCAGCAGGCCGCAGCAGCCGCGGCAGCCGGACCCGAGCAGCAGTGGGAGAGCGCGGCGTCCCCTCCTCCGCCCGCGACATAGGTGTAGAATAAAAGGAAGGGAATGAGGATGGGTGGTGGAGGAAGTTGAGAGTTGTCTCGTGACGCCACCTACGGTATGCGGCCAGGAATTAACCGCTGCTGCGGTCGCTGTCCTCTGGGGCGGGGAATGTCGCAGCTGGGATGGTTCAGCTTCCCGCAGGTGAAGCTAGGCCCCAGGGAGGATAACGGAGGTAGTAGTGGCTGTTAGCGCCGAAGCACGGGGTGACGGTGACGGCAATGAAGGACACGGGCACAGTAGTTGTGGTTCCAGGTCTTTACTCACTGTCCATGGGTTGCCCGTCTTCGCTGTGTTGGGCTCCAGCCAATCCCGGGTAAGGCTGCTTTCACACATCAGTTTTTTGCCATCAGGCACAATCCGGTTTGTACCTGATGCAACAGATCCGTCTCAGATTGTGTAAAAACTGATGCAACAGATCCAGTAAAAAAACGGATCCGTTTTTTTGGGGTTTTTTTATGCTGAGAGAGAGGGAGAGAGACCCCATCATCACCGCACAAACACCGGCACTATCGCCCCCACCATCACCACACACGCAGGCACTACCGCACGCATCATCACCGCACACGCAGGGACTACCACACGCATCATCACCGCACACGCCCCGGCACTACCTCAGTGACGTCCCCGCTGACAGCACAATTCACTTCAGTTGCTGCGTGGAGCTCCCAGTTGCGGCGGTGTTCTACTGCCGCTCCTGTCAGCTTCATGTAGCAGAGCTGAAATCATCGTGGGACCTCTGTGGATTACGTCGAATCTGGAGGGGTATTTGGGCTTTTTAAAAAAATGGTGAAACAGGGTGTTTTTTGTCTTTTATTCCAAATAAAGTATTTTTTTGGGTGTATGTGTTTATTTACTTTCACTTAAAGGTTAATCATTGGGGGTGTCTCATAGACGCCTGCCATGATTAACCCCTTATTACCCCGATCGCCACCGCACCAGGGCAATTCGGGATGAGCCGGGTAGAGTCCCGGGACTGTCGCATCTAATGGATGCGGCAATTCCGGGCAGCTGCTGGCTGATATATTTAGGCTGGGGGGCTCCCCATAACGTGGAGCTCCACAGCCTGAGAATACCAGCCTCTAGCCGTGTGGTTTTATCTTGACTGGTATCAAAATTGAGGGGGGACAGCACGCCTTTTATTTTTAAAATTATTTATTTATTTATTTTACTGCAAGATATAGACTTGCCCACCAGCGGCTTTAATTGGTTGCAGTGAGACAGCTGTCAGTCAGCGTTGGGGCGTGTCTGACTGCAACCAAACATAGGCGCCAGTGGGCGGGGGAAGCAGTGAATACGAGATTGAATAATGGGTGGCTGGCATTTTCAAATCAGGAGAAGCCGCCAGAGCTTTGTGACAGCCGTGCAGCGCCGTGACGGTGATTGGTGAGTGGGTGAGAGTGAGTGAATGAGTCAGTGAGTGAGTGAGTGATTGATTTTCTGGCAAGCAATGAATTTATATTACTTCTGGGCATGCTCAGAAGTAAAAAACCGGATCCGGTACATGCTTCCGGCGTTTGACGCATGCCACCGGATCCGGCGCGCGTAGACTTTCATTATGCACCATGCCGCACAGCACCGCACCCGGCGCTATGCAGTTTTTTGCCGCTGGCAAAAAAACGTTCCTCTCTGCGTCCTGTGCGGCCGCCGGAGTGACGATTTTTGCCGCATCCGGCAAAAAACGGATCAAACGCAAGTACATGCGGCACAATCCGGCACTAATAAAAGTCTATGAGGAAAAAACGCACCCGGTGGCAAAAAAAAGTATGCGTTTTTCCCGCAAAGCGCCGGATTGTGCCGCACAGCAAAAACCTGATGTGTGAAAGCAGCCTAATTTAGAAGTAGCCAGCAGTGCTTGAAAGTGTCCTTTCCTAAGGGATGCCCCTTCAGAAATGAGGAACCCGGGCTGAGCTTCCTGCTCCAAGCCTCGGGACTCGTGAAGAAAAGAGAGAAGAAAGTGGTGTCGTGTCGCCAGAACTGAAGTCCCGACTTGACTCCAGATTGTGTAAAGGTTGCTCCTACTTCTACCCCAAGTGGTGCCCGCCCCTCAGGTGGTTGTCCTAGTGTCCGGGAAAGTCCCATGCTTCGTGATGGCCACCCCCCTACTTACTCTAGTCCAGTCCCCAGTGCGAAGGCACCTAAACTGTATGAAATGTGGAATGTGGTACACCGGTGATTAGCCCCCGTCCTTACCTGAGATGAACACTTCACCTTAAGTGAGGTGCAATACCCTGTGGCGACTGAAGCCACAGGGGCGCCACGATAGCACTTCTACGTAGTAGTGTACATAGTTCCCTGTGCCTGCTATGTAGGTAGTCAGGTTGGGCTTCATAGGAGACCATTATTTTCACTACGTTGTGGTATACTGTTGTAGTCAGTATACAGAACAAGTTAATGTTCCCTAAGAGGACTAAAATACAAAAGTAAAAAAAAAATTGTAGAAAATTTTAAAAATCTAAAAGCTAAAATTACTTCCCTTTTCCCAAATTAAAAAGGATTCGATGTGCTGACAATACAGATACCGGGCTACAGACAAATGATGTCATTGCTGAGCCCCTGCCGAAAATGTCTATAACACAAAGCCCAACTCACGCGACATATAAACTGCTGCAAACTTCCTGAGCAGAGTTTTGCTTTTCCGGGATGATGTTTATTCCCGGCGCTGGTAAATTAGGTGCAGTGTGACAAATTTTATTAAGGGTGTGTACCGTTCAGCAGGCCGGTCCACACGGACTGACCGTCTATTCCTAGAACTCTTCCCGAACCCTGCCAATCCCAGGATGAAGTCATGAGCTGTGAGCGTGCACAATGGTAACCCAATGCCGCGAGCGTTCCTGCCTGACTTAATGCAATAATGTGTAAGTTTGGACTCCTAATTAGAGAGTCGTATCCAGAAGCCAAGAGGATTTTTTTTTTAATCAGTCGTATAGCACAGGGATAACAACATTTATTGTGCATGGGGCGGGGAGGCCGGGACACAATAAAACTCCAGGCTGCATACTCGCTGCATTAAAACATGTCTGAACTTAGACGGCAGTCGTTAAATCTTTCAACCCCTTAGTCAATAACACAATGGGCCGGGAGACAAGCACAGACAGACTCAATATGCCTCTCCACTGACTGAGGGACCCGGGTGAAGCCCATCTCACGCTGGATCCAAATTTCATTCATCGCGGCTAAGCACCCAGGTGCGTCTAGTCTGGAGCCATGCGGCCTGCCATTGGGTCGTGCAGGGGTTAAATCTGAAAACGACATTTGGTTGGGTCGTTTCATGTACACAGCTGTTCAGTCCTGCGCTCCTGCTAGACGGCGGCGCAGCCAAAATTTACAGAATAACAAACAGACTTGGTCCAAGGTCCTTGCCTCATTTTGCCTTTATTCCAAAAAAACAGTACCGGCGGGATGTTCCAGCCTCGGGATATTTATTTACACCTGCAAAAAAATCAACGGAAGAAAAAATGAGAAAGGAAAAAAATATATATATGTATACTATATGTAGCGGAAAGAAAAAAATGTATAAATGGGGTATCGGCGGCGTGTTCCAGGTTTGGGATCCTTATTTACATCTGCAAAAAATCAACGGAAGAAAAAATGAGAAAGGAAAAAAATATATATATGTATACTATATGTAGCGGAAAGAAAAAAAATGTATAAATGGGGTATCGGCGGCGTGTTCCAGGTTTAGAATCCTTATTACATCTGCAAAAAATCAACGGAAGAAAAAATGAAAAAGGAAAAAAAATATATATATGTATACTATATGTAGCGGAAAGAAAAAAATGTATAAATGGGGTATCGGCGGCGTGTTCCAGGTTTGGGATCCTTATTTACACCTGCAAAAAAATCAACAAAAGAAAAAATGAGAAAGGAAAAAAATATATATATGTATACTATATGTAGCGGAAAGAAAAAAATGTATAAATGGGGTATCGGCGGCGTGTTCCAGGTTTGGGATCCTTATTTACATCTGCAAAAAATCAACGGAAGAAAAAATGAAAAAGGGAAAAAAAAAAAAAAAAGTATATACACAGTGGGTACAGAAAGTATTCAGACCCCTTTAAATTTTTCACTCTTCGTTTCATTGCAGCCATTTGGTAAATTCTAAAGTTCGTTGTGTTTTGTTTCTCATTAACCCCTTCACGACCGGCCGGGTTTCCGCTTTCCGTTTTTTTTTTCGCCATTCTTCTTCTGAGAGACGTAACTTTTTTATTTTTCAGTCAATATGGTGTTAGGGCCAGGTGGACGGGCAGACCTAGGAGGTGGATCCACTGGGCCGAACACCTTAATGAAGGCAAGGGGTCCGGTAGCCGGAGCACTACGGGTAGCAGGACAGTCCGTGCAGAAGAGTGGAATGGAGAAGTCCCTGGGACCACGGAGTCACTGATGGTATTCCGGGTGACGGATCTCAGGTTCGGAGGCCGAGATGTTGTCAGGCAGAGTCCGGAACCGATGGAGCGAGAGGACGGGTCACCACAGGGATCAGAGATGGAACGGACTGACGGGATGGCAGATAGTCAGCGTTCGGGAATCGGCAGGACCGGATGGCGAGGCAGGAGCGGCTCTAGAAGAGAGATAGGTAAGTATGGCACAGAGACACAAGGAGACCTGACTCCTAGCTTAGGAAACACGAAGAACAGGCCCCGCCCACTTGGACACTAAACCCCTTTATACCCTGTACCTGTGTATTCAATTTCCTGTCAGTGGACGCTGGCCCTTTAAGAAAGGGTCAATGACCGCGCGCGCGCCCTAATGCGCATGCGCGAGGCCCGGGTGCCAGAAGCCAGGGCAGGGAGCGGTGAGCAGGAAGCAGGAGAGCCGGGCTGGGGCTGAGTAGCCGACGGGCGCCGGGAGCGGGAACCGGGCCGCCTGGAGACCGCAGGCAATGGAGGCTGGAGACCGGGGAGAGAAGCAGAGAAGCCGGGGAGCGTGGCAGGTGAGCCGGGGAGCAGAGCAGGGGACCCGGAGAGCGTGACATATGGTCATGTGAGGGCCCGTTGCGTGGTTTATTACCATCTATGGAGTGCGTCATCTTATACATTTATGAGGATATCTACTTAGGACTCTTTTTTTTCTGATGGCTACAAGAAAGAGATCAATTGCTGAATTGCTCTATTTTATCTATGATATATCATGTAATTTGGTGTATTTTCTCAATGATATTGTATGATCATGTTTGTAATATGTTGAGTACATTTTACATTTTGAGATATGTATGTACATGGCCTTAAATGATTGCTATAATGAACTTAGCGCCCGTATTGGGAATTATTCATGTCGGGTATGAAATAGTTAAAGTATTCCCTTTTATTGGCCATAATGAGAAATTGACCTTTAAACATCCAAATTATCGTATTGTGATGTATCATGTAATTTGTCTTTGTTGTCTTACTGCCACTATACGAATGGCTCAGTGATGGCTTATTTTTTGCGTCTCGAGCTGACGTTTTTAACGGTACCATTTTTGTGCAGATGCTACGTTTTGATCTCCTGTTATTGCATTTTTCGCAAAAGTTGTGGCGAGAAAAAACGTCATTTTGGCATTTGGAATTTTTTTGCCGCTACGCCGTTTACTGATCAGATTAATTGATTTTATATTTTGATAGATTGGGCGATTCTGAACGCAGCGATACCAAATGTGTGTATATTTTTTTATTTTTTTAACTCTTTAATTTGCAATGGGGCGAAAGGGGGGTGATTTGAACTTTTAGGTTTTTTTGTTTTTTTTTTAAATTTTTTAAAACCTGTTTTTTTCTATTTTACTAGTCCCCCTAGGGGGCTATAGCGATCAACAATCAGATCGCTCTGCCCTATCTGGTTATCACAGCTATACAGCTGTAAACAGCAGATATGCTCACTTTCTGCTTCACTGGGCTGCGGGCCAAGTGAAACTGAAAGTAATTCATGGCAGGTACAGGAGTCATCACATAACCCTGTGCTACCATGACAACTACCGTAAGTCACGTCATCACGTCACGTGACTTCCGGTACCGGGCGATAAGTAAAAGTTTACCGCGATCGCGATTATAATGGTGCTGTTACATATTGACAGCGTCATTTAAGGGGTAAAACGGCACGAGCAGATAACGATTCTGCTCGAGCCTAGCAGGCACACAGCTGTGAAAATCAGCTGAGATGTGCGCCGATCGCGGCATGCTGCCGGCGGCAGACCGTGGGCAGTAACATTATGACCGCTAGGACGTAATATTACTGTCCGCGGTCATTAAGGGGTTAATGTACACTCTGCACCCCATCCCCCATCTTGTCAGAAAAAAAACAGAAATGTAGAAATTTTTGCAAATTTATTAAACAAGAAAAACTGAAATATCACATGGTCATAAGTATTCAGCCCCTTTGCTCAGTATTGAGTAGAAGCACCCTCCCTTTTGAGCTAGTACAGCCATGAGTCTTCTTGAGAATGATGCAACAAGTTTTTCACCCCTGGATTTGGGGATCCTCGGCCATTCTTCCTTGTAGATCCTCTCCAGTTCCCTCAGGTTGGATGGTGGACTTTGGTGGACGCCATTTTCAGGTCTCTTCAGAGAGGCTCAATTGGGTTTAGGTCAGGGCTCTGGCTGGGCCGGTCAAGAATGGTCACAGAGTTGTTCTGAAGCCACTCCTTTG